>NC_084666.1:14812057-15112307 GCF_028389875.1 Rhea pennata | reverse complement strand
ATAATCATGCTTTACATATGTCACCATTTACTTAAAGAAACTCTACAAATGTATAAGCTCTGTATTGTTGCTACTGATTTGTAATGTAATTTTTAAAACAAAATTTAGCTGGAAGCAAGAAAATGAATCACAGCTGCATGCCCAGCCAGTCTTCAGTGAACTATTGTTTAAGACAAAGTAATGGATTTTCTGATTTTGTTCAAGTGGAAGAAGATTTAAACCAAAAGATTTCCGAACAGGTATTCTAGTCTGAGATCTGACAGAGTCTTACGGGAGTCGCACAGCTTATGCTCTGATACAGTTTTGACTCTGGTCAAAGGTAGAACTCCCAATGGCTTCAAGCAGTAAGATTTTGCTCTTTGCTGTCAGCAATACACAACTTTTTTAAAAGAGGGACTTCAGCCATACCAAAGGCAGAGTTATCCATGTGTAAAAGCAGTTTGATGTTGTCCAGAAAAAGCACAGTTCTGCTATTTTTTTTTCTTTCTTTCTTTTTTTTTTTTTTTTTTTTTTTTTTTTTGTTAAATTCAGAGCAAATACTGTTACTGCTATGGAAGAAAATCAGATATACTTTCACTATATTTAAGCAATAAAAAATACAGAAGCAAGATGCCTTCAGTTCCATTAACTATTCTAGCATGTGTGCCTTGCACAAAAACTTAATAAAAGAGCATGTGAGCTAGTAGAGACACTTTTTTCAATATATTGCTTTTGATTTCAGAAGTTGAGTGAAGCAGGGACATAAGTCTCCAGCAATATTTTGAGTCTTTTTAGCAGGTACAGATTCTTGCTCAGAAAAGGATTTCTTCTGCCTCAGTCAAAACTTTAGCCAGATGAAGTCGATTTCAAATGTCAAAAATTCCAACCAACAGAAAAGGTTTGACTTAGGGGACTAGTATAAAATGGATGTTAGGATATCAAATTTGCCTCTGTTTTGATACTCGGTTTAATTCCTTCCTTCTGTTGCACTTGAATTTAGGAAAATTATTAGTTTTAGGAAATAGTTCTACAAAGATTTTAGTTCAGAAATACCTGAAAACACTTATCCAACCTCAGAAGGACATGAAAGCATCGTGTGAGGGGTTTGGCACATCCTGCAGAAAGGATGAGGTGAGGTCTCCCTTCCACTGCTCTCCCTGCTCAGGATGCCCCTGGGGAGTGATCGAACATCTATGATATAGGCAAACCTTAAGGTAAGATGCTTTCAAGCCCTGCAGTATCTGAAATGCTTAAGTACTGATACATAGCTTGAAACCAAAGCAACACACCCTTCCTGCTGAATCTCCTAAAGACCAGGCTCTAGACCAGTCACAGTTTCTCTTACCTCAAGAAAAAGATAAACACATCATTCTGGAAGGAATCATTCTGCCTTGGCTGAGGACCCTGAAGGTGACCCACTCACAAAGCCTGACAATTGTAATGGCCTTCTGAGAGGTGCACTCAGCTCATGGATCTGCACTAAATTAGGAAGAGAGTAGCTTTGAACTTTCCATAGAGGCTAGAAACATTCTTACAAAAAGGCGTCATGTCAGAACGTTTTATTTTTAATCAAGCAATCCACTTCTCCTGATCTTCGCAGTAAAACTCAATTGTTTCATATAGATGGGTAGATGGCTGTTTTCTCATCATAAACATGAAGAAGAGCATCATTCAAAATCATAAGTATTATTAAGTCAAGGTGGGCCTGTATAAAAGCGCTACTCTCCTTCCTTAAAAAACACAGGAGAAAAAGAATATCAAATGTTAATAACACTCACCAACTAGCTGAAGAGAAATAGAAAGTAAAAGTTAGCTGTAAAATGGCTACTTCAGGGCTGTAGAACTTCCATTGTGCAAAATGTGAATAGCAATAACCAAATCTTTCTGGGGAAAAATGGTGGGAGTAACTCTTTGAGGTGGAAGGGTAAGGACATAACAAGCAATTACAAGAAGGGAGTGAAGATGAAACAGTTGGTTTTGTGCTACAAGATTCTGTTAAATTTTATTTCTGAATTTATCTACGGAAACTTGTATATAAGTAATTTTGTCTTCCTTTGTAGACTTTTGATATGTTTAATAAAAAGCAGTTCTGAAAAGCTCTCCTCCCCTAATTCAATCACTCTGAAGTATCAAAATACAGAACATGAGAAAATATAGAACTTGACTGCACTGTATCAAATTTATTTCAGTTTGGCATTTTATTTGCTAATAAGGCTGTGGATGACATTCTCCTATCAGCTGATACAAAAATTAAGACTTTTAAGCAGTCCATCTACCTCATTTGTGGAAGCAGATGAACAGCAAGCTTTCCAAATGTGAACACTACTGCATTATAATTATTTATATTGCAGAAGTACTTAATAGACTCATTGTTAAACCAAACCCACATTATTCAGATTCAAAACAAATAAATGATTCTCTCCCCAGGGGATTTAGGATATGAAGAAACATGTTTGACATATGAAACCTCTTATTCATCTTAAGAGAGCCTTACTCAAAAGAAAACTTGCACATCGATTACTGCCTATCACAGTATTATGGAATGTGTACGTGTATCACAAATCGCACTCTAAGACTGAATACAGTATTTGTAGCACTATTTTGTAAACCATATACTTCTCTTGCAAATTAATCTCTTATGAGACTACAAGATGAATTTGGGTCAAATCACACCGCCACTATTGTCACCTTGCTCCTAGCTAGTGCAGGTGTGATATTGAAAAGACTAATACCATGATACTCAAAAACACTCCAGAAAGTTCTTGGGATAAATTCGCCGTTCATGTCACCTGCTGCAACCACTTTTACATTTACTGATTTTAAGTGAACTGCCTTGCAGTTGTATATGCCAGAGCCAGACCCGAACCTTCATTTCCTCCTATCTGGTCTATTTATCTGCTGATTTTGCCTTCATAAGTACCTTAGTATCTACTGACTCATCTCTATTTGATACCACAATGATCATAATAATCTTATATTACCAATAGCAATCACTCCTTACTTCCAGCCAACAGGAGACAGTTTGTTTAAGCTATATGCAGCTGTTCAGTTTATATTTGTGTGTGTAGAAGAGAGAGTTGCTGTGGCTGCAGAACATATCTGACCAATAGTTGGTCATTTCTACTGCATCTGACGTGAAGTTCCATCAGCTAGCACAGATTCTGGTGCATCTGCCTAAGTTTCCTCCAACAGACCTGGCAGTACCCTTTCTGACAGCCCTGGTCAAAAAAAAGCAATGATGTTTTTTTTTCCCCCTCAGAAACCGCTTATCAATTAATGCTTAGCTATTTTTCAGCACATTCTGAAATACTGCGAAAAATTTCCTCCAAAGAGAGAACAGCGGCTAATGCGCTGCTAGACCGCGTGCCTGCCTCTCCGTGGCAGCCCAGCACTTTAGGAAGGGGCGTCCAGCACAGATCATCAAAAACTGAACGGGAAACCGAACATCCTCGGAAACGCTGCGACCTCCCATTGCACTGACTGCCGGAGTGGAGAACCACGAGCTTTTTGGCAGGTCTCTGGACTAGCGGGGAACCAGAGCCCCACGCACCTTGGACTTGCTCTCTGCCAAGCTCTTACATTTGTACCTCAGCCACAAATCATAGGTTTTCATCATCTTATCAGACATCATTTCATTTTTATATAACTTTAAAAATGATCCATCTTCTTCAAATTAGTTTTTTGGGGAACTTTTTCTTTTCTTTCCGGCATAATTTCAATTCAAAAGCAAATGCAGAAAACTTGAGCTCCTATATCAGATAGAATTAATGCTCCCTTCTCGGATCTACTTTCTTGTTGACCACATTTATTGGATCAGCTCTTAAATCAAAGATTAAGTTAGGAATCTGTATTATTTGCCTTTCACAGTAAAATTTTCCCCTTGTTTTCATGTCGTATTTATAAAAACAGAATCTGTAAAGTTATTATCAATAAAATGATAGTTGCTCCTGCACCACATAAAATGCTTAAACAATGTAGATACTGTGATAACACCTTTACACAGTAGAAAGGAAATGAATAATTACAACTTATCAGGCAAAACATATGCATTCAAGTATTTGTTGCCAGAGAGTGGGACTAGACCTTCATGTGATCAAGAGTAAATTGGATTAGACACTAAAAAAACTCCACAATTTTCAAGATGGAACATTGTAACTTATGTATTAATACACATATAGACACAAAGAGAGGAAAAAAAAAGGTTAAAATAAATCATAAAAGAAATAACTACATGAAAGCACAGAGAGAAAGTCCAGACACAGGTGTTTACAGTTGATACTAATTCCAGAGACTGTACCAAATAAGGGAGCTGGTCTGCTGCTAAGCAAACACAGTATTTGGAAGCTGGTACACCCTGCGTTCACAGAGATCACTCATTCCACCCAAAACAGGACCGATCTGCCCCGAGAGCCTGCAGACGGGGCTCAGAGGGCTCCCTCGGCCCGCCAACGGGCCAGGCAAAGGCAACGGCAGCCCTTTCTGCTGCTGGCAAAGAGGTGCAACAGGGCGTCCTGCGCCCGACAGCATCCGGGTTCACTATCCTCCTTTCGCACTGCTCCAACTATTTAATCTCTCCAAGCCTCTTCACTGGCATCTTTGCATTTTTGTTCCAAGCTCGGTCACCGAGGCTTTCTGGTCACGCTGACACCACAGCCGCAGGGTCACTGAGCTGCTATCGACCCTGTCGCAGGGTAACCAGGGCTGCATTAGCCCGCTGTGTTAGCCGCGGTACCTGCAGCGCACAGGCAGCGGCTCCTGCGCCGCTGCACCCGTCCTCGTGCGCTTGGTCCCCTCCAAAAGGCTCCCCTCGGCACCAAAGCTACGTGTCACTCCTCAGTTCTTTGCTTTGCTTTTGCCTGTTTCCAAACCGAGACTTTCTGTCTGAATCTTCTTCTGCACTTTTATTTCAACTAAGAGAATGCATACGTTCCCAATGAAATGCAAAAATAATTACAAAAATCTTGAAAAGTATCAGAACTCTTCAATATTTTGAATGTTTTTTTTTTCTTCAATAAAAATTCACAAATGCTTTTCTGAAGTTTTTGGATTAAATACTAACATTTTCCATTTCTCTCCTTTTCCTCCTCTTCTAAAAGGCAATATTTGTACACACAAAGCCACTATCATTAGTTCTGTAGCGATTGTGACTCTTGTCAGTCTGATCTGATCTACTCCATTATGTTTATTTTGTAAACGCTTTGGGGCAAGGAGATTGTCTTTCCAATCACCGTAAGTAGACAGCGTCAATTCTGAAGAAAATCAGACTACTCACAGACTAGCCTACCAAATTTATTCCTACGCTAAACACTTTGGAAGCTCACAGAAACGCTCCTTGCAAAAACAAGCAAAAACCACTTCTTCAGAGATGTGTGTAATCTAGTCCTGATCAATGATCAACGGTATGGCAGAACATAATTTGAATAGCCAAATGGAAGGTACAGTAAAAATCATTATTTCTTTGTCTTCAGGCATGTAAAATCAACGCAGAACCGATTTTTTTTCAACGTGGTATTCAGTGCATACAATAGCTAAAGAGCCTTATCACAGTTGTGAAGTACGTAACATCAGCAGTGTCCTAAGGAAAATATTAGCCCTTCTGATTACTTAGCAAATGATAGCAAGGGTACATTTTGGAACATGTCACTGTTATCGTGTATATTTTAATAACGGCTTCCTCAGCTCTGTGGCTTGTTAAAACTTCTTTATCACATAACCTCATAACAGTAGCACTATGTCTTTTGCCACAAAAAATAGCCAGAGAAAATTACATTCTCATAGGAAATTTCACATAAAAAAACACTCCAAAAGAGCTAGAAGTGGCTTTCTATTCAACAAGACCAATACTTATTATATGACATGAAATCAAGTCAGAGGTCATCTTGGCATACTCATTTAAATAAGCACTTGGGATCTGGGCCAAAACATTTTGGAAGTGACAGTGTATTCACTGATTTACATTTTATGCATCTTAGAAAGGAGGATAAGTTTGAACCATTTAGTATCATGCTCTACTCTGCAAAATTGAAAGTGGATCATATTTAGAAGTTGATGACTCTGCTAGCAGCATGGCAACTAAAAGCATGCCTATTACCCCAGGTCTGGAGGTTTTTGCATTAAGAACCATAAATACAAAGTTCAGCTTCAGTGTCCTCATAACATCACTCAAATTTTACATATATATTTTATATATACATCGTCTACCTATCTAAATATATAATGAATGGCCAATTCATGACAAAGAACGTCCTCTTCAAAGTAACAAAACACACCAGTTGTGTCATTTCAAAAGTTTCTACCATTATTCTAGAAGGTAGAGGTACTGAGGACCTGAGCTCCTGATGGAAAAATTTCAGTCCTCTACATGAATTCTTATATTTAGACTTGTCCATCAGTTCACTGAACATAGTGTAATGTGTTTAAGCACCAGCATACTCTCAAGGGCTCTGTTAGGTCAAAGTCAAGGTGCTCAGTATCACGAAGCACCAAATACCATGCTACACTTCAAAATCACTTCCAGTAGCCCCATCAATCCTCCTTGTCTTCAGAGTCCTTGCAATAACAATTGTTTTGCATTTGACAGTTTCTGATGTTTACACTCAAATCTCTATCTCTCTGTTTATTTTGCTAATCAAGTCTATTTGGCTTAGCAAGTTCTAAAAGCTATTCTCAAATAACTGAATCCATACAAGCTTGCACATCTCTTTCCAGACATGAAAACATAGATTGTACGTTTTCTTCTTTTGATTGTCAGGAAGAATTTAATATTTTAAATCAATATTTTAGGACTATCTGCAAACTAGATGCCTTATCCAAACTCTGCTTAATCTTTCTAAGGAGTAGCTATCTCTTTTTTGGATCGTCACAAGCTCACTGGGTTCAAAGCTATAATAATGAAAGCCATAATAGCTTGGTTTATTCAGCTTTCTAATCCTCTAAGGCAGTGCTGCCTGAAGGTTGAATAAACATTGGTGTTTATGACATCAGTAAACTCTCAGATAATAAAAAATTGGGAATAAAATCTTCCAAAAACTAATAAGATATTAATATGCAATAAAATTAAGCAAACACTTTTTTAAATCCTTCAAAATCAAATTAGACTTCTGACTTATATCATTAACCCGTTAAATATAGGAAATCATAGAAATGACACAACTGGGAAGTTCTGTTTCTTAGATGGTCACTAATTACTTAGTTTATGAGGCACTGATAGTCTCAAGACATGATCATGCTATGTGGTAATGGTGTATCACTGCAAGATTCAAACATTCAGAACTCTTCTCAAATTGCTTATCCATAATGATCATGTAGCTTCTAGGGTATTGCAGTATAAATTATTGGGTTCAATCATCCAAACTAAAGCACAGATTTAAGTAATCGTTTTATACATAGCTGTGTGACACCAACTGAGCCTAATTGCCTTCAGTTCACTTTTAACATTAGCAGTTAAGCCATCTTAAGGAGGTTAAGACATTCAGAAAATAAACTTTAACTGAACCCTCTGTTGCTCTCAGGAAAATGCCATTTGCATTCTAATGGGCTCATTCACAGACTGTCTAGAGCCACCAAGTTTTATTTCACAGTTCTGTGGTCTGTATCAGACCTTTCTAGCAACTTCTATGCACTGCAAAAACGGATAGTCTCAAGGCATCATACCTGTATCTTTTAATCAAATTATTGATGACCGAATAGAAAGAGCAAACCCATTTTCCTTAGCTTCAAAAGCCTACCAAATATTCACCGCTGCGTCCTTTGCACTTCTGCTGTTATGAAGAAACAGCCCCACTGACTGCCAGCCAAGGAGGGCCACGAGCAACGGGCCCCTTCCCAAAGCAGTGCCAACCCCCTGGCACTTCTCCAGGGTCTGACACATCAGGCCCTCCCATGCTTATCCCCCCTTCTGAACAAGACAGCATCCGAGTTCTGCCTCCAACCCCTCCTGGCCTAGAGATTAGCAACTTGGATGTACATTTTGAATTTTCATGCCATGCAGCTCCTTCTATATGTGATCTCCAACATGTAATCTTTCTTCTTTGGGCTTATTAAGCTTGCTTGGAAAATAATTCCCTGATTATCAGTATCACATCTCTGTGCCACACTGCCACCCAGAAGTACAAATTTGGACACAAAATTACATTTATTTTACATTGGTCATAGGACATGATAGAGAGTGTATCACCTTGATGATTTTTTAAATGTTTTTGAAGTGACAGATGACAGTTCTAGTTGCAATTACAAAGTTAACACCAAAACTTCTAAATGCTCAAATGCTCAGATGGAATTTATCAGTGATGTGTTGAGTGGCAACAGAGGTTTTGACTCAGTACTAAAAATCTATCTTTCTTTTAATTGTTGAACTCTGGGAGACTTATGTTTCCAGTTCAAAGTTATTTGAAAAAATTTAAGTAGCTATTCCCCAGGTTTGCAAAGTATAAAAGTAAGAATCCTTTTAACATTTTAACCTGAAAAGCCCCAATTCTAGAGGATCCAATCAATACCAGTTCAGTGAAGTAATCTCTATGTAGCAAGGACTAAAGAAGAGAATAAGTCGAGCAAGCAGTCATAGGATGGAAGAATTACGACCTATCAGGATTCTAGTTGGCAATATAGGATAGGGACTATCCAGGTATCATACTGCTGCCTTTCACTTTTAAGGGAAAAACAGGTCCTCTATCACCACCACACCAGTGACCAGTATACAGAACGAGGACTGTGGTAAATTCTTCAGCTGTGTTATACCTAAAATGACAAATTCTTTCTTAACTCACCCTGTGCATGTACATTCTGAATAAAGAGATACCATTCAAGTGTCTCTTCAAATTCATGAAAGCAGCTAAGGAAACTTTTGTGAGGTCTAGATGCCTAACCCTTTCAGGTCTCCTTGAAAGACTCAGCTGTCATCTCTAATGTTTTTCTCACATTTCGTGTATCAAGATTGACCTTCCAAAGACCATGCATACTTCTAAAGATCTACCATAAAGACTTTAAACTCACTATTCAGTTTTAAATATCTGAAAACTGCAGGCAGGTTACTTTGCAGCAGCAGGCTTTGTAACAGCTATAGCTATAGTTTGCCTCTGTCACCATGTTGGAGTAGGCATCATCTTTCCTTCTACAGCAGGCATAAATACTGCATCCTGTACTCTAGTGATTTTGACAATACTGAAATAGCGTGCTGACACCTCCCTCCATCTAAGTCTATACTGCCAAATAGTCCAGCATTTCACAGATCCAATCATTACCAGAGACTTCCAGATAGCTCTTAAGGCACATACGAGACTCTGCCTTCCCAGCTATTACACCATTTACTAAAATGACTGCTTCACTTTTGTTTTTATACCCTTTTTTTTTTTATTGGAGTCTTAGTGAACAAATGTTTGATCACTTAACTCTATCCTGGAGCACTCTTGGTGGGCTTATGGTCTTGTTCCTATTCTTTGACCTCAGTAGCTAGTCCAGTCCAAAGCAAAAATCTTTTTGAGAGAGCAGAATTATTGAAATGCAGCAAAAGGGAAAACTGTTTCCCCATTCCTCAAGATGGGTAAATGGAACAAATAACGTAGGTTTTCCAACGAATGCTGTGTTGTCTGCATTGTGAGACTCTAAGTTTCTGGGGTATCATACTACACCACCTTTTTTTGCTTATTCAAGAACAAGTATCCTAACAGGATCTGACCTACAACTCGCTGAAGTCAATGGGAATCTTTCCATTAACTTTAAAAGGCTTTAGAGGAGGCTTAGCAAAATCAATAGGGATCAGATAGTGCTGATCAGTTCCCTTTGATTCTGTTTGTATTAATCAGTACCAGGAAAACTGTCATAAATGTTATTGCAGTATTACAAGGCTAAACTGATGCTTGCTTTGACTGTTACGGAATCACAGAGCAATAATTCTAGATTCTGAATACAAATATATGAATATTAACTGCCCATGAGAACATCTATTCTCTCTCTGTGATGATTTTGCTCTAACAGCTGGTAAATGCAGCCTACCAAATATCAAAGAAACTTGTAAGGCCGTAGTATATACACAAAGGGGATTTCTGAAAAATATTCAGTTAATGATACTGGGATTAGCAAGGATGAAATCTTTTCAAAACTTTATTTTATGCAAGTCTCTAGAAACAGACTTGGAATGAGTCCATGGCTTTGTTGTTATGCATTAAGCTCTTGGCATAGATCTTTTTTTAAAAAAAATGCTTTTTCACATAAAATGTAGTCAGAATGGTGTGCCATTAAAAGGAAAATTTTCATCCTTGGATCTCCCAGTTTAAAACAAAGGGAGTGGGTAATTCAAGAAGAGGAAGTAAATGTGAAACCAAAGCTTTTTATTTTATTCTCTGAAATCTTTTATTCATCTATGTTTAAGAATCTTTAGTCTCCTGACACTTTTTAGACAGAGAATAGAATCCCCAGTGATATAAGTAATGCTTCTCTTTTTCTCTGTGAGAAAGTATTCCATCGTTTCACTGTGCCAAAGCTATCAAGATGCTACTTGATGTACGCTTTTCAGCACAAATAAGTGGTGTGGCACCTGTGACAACAAACAGGTCAGGAAATATTTGTGAGAACACCTTATTTATCCATGTCCATACGTACACTAATAATAAGGAAACAGGGTTTGATCTGGATTTCACTGAAGTTAATGGGAGTCTTTCACTGACATTAATGTACTTTGGCAGAGGTCCATAATAACTGTTATAATATATTAATATATCTGCTTTCAGTGCAGAGAATCCCAAAGCATTTGCAAGCAAACTGTAAATGTCGGTAACTCTTAGATATATTCTGAAAGTGTATGATACGACACAAGAACTGTAGAAAATGGACCATCTAATTGAAAATGTAGGAAAATATACTAGAACTAGAGCTGTTCAGGACACCAGAGTTAATGCAATTTTGATCTCATCTGTGAATGGAAGAAGTTAGAGAATTTTTCTATCTGGGTTTGGGCTCATCTCTTGTGAATGCAAATAGTACTGGGGCAGCTTCTGAGGAACAGAACAGAAAAAGCCTAGCTTGGAGCTTGCACAAACAATGAAGGAAAATATGCATGAGGTTTGGGTTTAGGGCTTTTTTTTTTTAATTTTATTTTATTTAAAACTGCTGTGTGTTTCAAATATGATCCATAAAAGCTGAAATCTGGGGGAAAATTTGGATGCACTCTGATGACAACTGCAGCCTGATAGACTGCTGCACTGCAGAGTATTCTCCTCTTGGAGGTAAAATGTCCAGGCAGACAAAGCTCAGTGTGAACTGAAGTCAATCTTATACATTTCTTACCTCCTCAATTGCACATAGGCTATTTTATTTCAAGGTGGAAATAAAATATCTCACGCTTGGTTCAAAAGGTAGGGGACGTGAACCTGTCAGTGAGTCCTATAGGTAGAAATGAAATAGGACCTTGAAAGTAATGTAGAAGGCTGACACAAACTAGTGACTTTTCTCAGCCATTTCCCACTCGCCTTCTGAGGACCTCTACCTGGCACTGTTACCCATGTACTGGCTCATGATTACTGTACTTTCAGGAGCTCCTGTTGGTGTTCTCACACTGATACACGAAGAGGACTACACCATATGGTGGCATTGCTGCACTCAGTACTGTTAAATACAGAAATGACGCGAATCGCACACATAAAGTCATATTTTTAGCATTCAGAACCAGCACCTAAGGCAGATTTTTTCAAACTTCTCGGATCTCATTGGAGTATCAAAACAAGGACCAGATTCTTAAGTTCTCAACATGCAGCTGTTCGTACCAAGACAGTAATGGTTAGATTCTCAAAAGAGTTTTCAGTTGAAAGTTCTACAATCTCTTCATTATATTAATCTGCTATGAAAACAAGTGTTGAGATGCTGCAATTTTCCCATAAACTGGACATTTTTATTTCACAGAAATCTAGCAAGTTTGTTAGCTAGTGTCTAAGCAGACTCATGGAGTCTGCTGGGCCTGCTCCTCCTCTCACTTCATCTGCATAACTCCACCGCCTTTCTGAAGCTTCTCCTGAATATACAGCTCTGAGAGAAGAATCAATTCCATATGCAGAAAACCTTCTAACAAAGCACAAGGACTGAGGTGTTACTAGTGTAAATGAAATTACAAATTCCTGATCTTAGCTCTGGTTATTTCTTCACTTACCAGAGCACCCACATCTGCAGCAAACATTATCAAAAATGGCATTCCCCTTGTCTATATATGTGATTACTGCATGTGATTATATCTGAATGAGAAGAAAAATATACACATAAAAAAATCTGCATAGCTGGTATTTCAAAAGTATGTGATTTTACTTACAAATGCACACACGCACTTAATCCTCCCTAAAATAACATCAAAATAAGAAAGCAACCAGTGTGAGGATTATAACAGTTAAGATAAGCTAATGATCCTTAGCGAAATGGTTAATTTCAGAATCTGTCAATATTTTTTGAGATCTATCTGACCTCTCTTGTCATAACATCAGTAACTGGTTATGCTCCCCGGAGTATCTGGTCACAATACGGCGGATGTTCCTGTAATGTGCTATTACCAGCTTTTGCTGAAGGTTTTCTACTACACGACTGATGCATTTGCATCAGAGATGAGCAAGTAATACCTATAAATATCATTGTAATGAGTTTGTAAAGTTTGAGTTATTTACCACTACTGTAATTTCTTTTTTTTGTGTGTCCTGGGAATACACATGAAACTCCACTATTTTTTCAAACAGTCCTGAAGTATATCTTCTTCTCTTTGAATCTGCTGCTGCCTCCTGCTTTGACTGTCTTAGCTCTTCTGCCCCCATGCTGCTGTTGGTTTTGTGTCCTTCCTTGTCACACATGTACTGCTCTCTGTTAATGATACCTACCTTGCACATCTGTGGTTTGTTTCCCCATAAATGCATATGCAATTTCTTCAGCATTCTTGGTTCCTCATGCATGGAAAACAGGATAGCCCCAAAAAGCAACAACCTTATTTTGGATTCGTCTTTCAGCTATTTCTTTGGGGAGGTTTCCAAGAAGGTAGCCCAGAATGGAAGCTGTCTTGTGTGATGGTAATCGAAAAATATCAGGAAGCTTTATCTGTAAATGTCTCTGATGCTAATTACAATATAATTGAGGTATAAGTATGCTTATTTCTCTCTCTTCCTTCCTAGTGCATCTTTTTCCTCAGGAAAATATATTTCTGACAAATGAGATTCATTTTGGAAATGTGACTGAGGAAACAGTAGAACTGAGGTGACATTATACAAGATAAAAGAATTTACCAGCCATTCATAACAATCAAAACTGAAAGAACATTGGCAATATTCAAAAGCATGAAGGACATTTCTTCAACAAATCTAGGAAATACCACCAATTCAACAGAACTACTGAGCCTCGGCATATGTTAGTCCAGTCTATAAACCCTACCTAACAAGCAGCAATGTTTGCAATGAGCATTCAAATGATATTTTCACATCAAAGTCAAGTGTAACTGCAACTCCTCCCTCACAGACTGTAAATCCAAAAATTGTAATTCTTCCCTCACTTTTAGCTGTTCCACAGTGGTACAACCCATTAAAACTTAGGCAGCAGAAGACAAGGGAAAATCACACCTTGTATCTTTTTATTTTAGCATTTGAATGAAATCTTAATCAGTGTAATTTCTTCCAATGGCTCCTGAAAGCAACTTTCCTAAACACCAGTCATTGTTTAGTCTTCCTGAACCCAGTGTTAGGAACAAGCAGTATTTATTTTGGTGTTAGTTTTTTATTTGCCCTGGGAACTTTAGGCTTCACACAAATGGCACTCAGTAACTACAGAGAAGGAGGTGCATGTCTGGAAAACATTCTCCTTCATCTGCAGATTATGTGTTATTAGAGGCACAAAAAGATAGTACATAATTGTCTAGGGCCATATTACGTGAGAGATTTTTTGCATGTATAAATGTGCCCAGCGTGTGTCACAGGGGTGGGGGTGGGTGGGGGTTAAGAAAGAAGGCTGTGTTTGTTCAAACCCTATTATGCGTCTCAGTGAAAACAGAAGAAAAGGTTGAAGTCATGATTCTCTTTCATTGTTGTAAATCATGAGTTATTTCATTGGCATCCCTACGAAACTGAGGAAATAAAAGGAAAATTGCAACATTCCCTTTGCTAATATGTTTGCGAAACGCAGTAATTGTACCCATGCAGTTGAAGGTCATGCCAGTCTGCTCTACTTCTACAATTATTTCCTAGTACTTTTTCTTGCAGCATGAACCCAAACAATTCATGATATTTAAGAAAACTATTCACAGAGAGTGTACATAACATGGGAACTGGGCATAGGTGTGCATGTAAAGAAACCACAAATACAGTGAAGAGCTTAAAGGTTTGCAAATCTAGCCAGGCTGGGAATAAGCTTGGGTAGTTTTATACTGTAGCAAGGAGGAAAGTATTAGAGTATTCATCTTCTGAGAGAGGCTAACTAAAAATGCAGGCTGTGCATTCTCTTTTCCAGCTGCTATCCTGCAGATCCATGGGCTATTAGCAGAGCTAATCCTATTTAAAAACTTAAGTTCGTCTCTGACTGTCTGAGAGCAGGAGCTCATGAGATACCTCTTACTCTTTTGAGGTGTCATATAGCAGATATCTTTGTTGCCATGTTCCAAGGTATTTGTCATTTTCTTTATAGCCCTGTTTCCTAAGAATCTTCACTTTCCATATGAAGAAAGTGCCTAATGTCTCAGGATTGTAGAAAAGCAACTTAAAAAGTGAACCTAACTGGATGCTAATGCCCCAGTGGCAAATCATAAAAGCCAGCAGCGTATTTGCCTTTACTAAAAATCTCAAGACTTTTTAAACTGGCTCATTATTTTTGAAAGCTTGGTTCAAAATAATACTTGAGCAGCGGTGGGCCCTCCCGTATTTCTGGATCTTTGTATTGTTACTATTGCTGCTGTGGTGGCAACTGAACAAAGAACTACTAAAACTTATCTATGCTGAGCAGCTACAAAGAAACAGGCTGTCAAAAAGCAAGTCCCCATAGTAAGAAGCTAAGGTTGGACCCCCTGACCACCACCTGTGGGAGGAGGTAAGGACAGTTAGTAAGTAAAGGGAGCCTTGGCTTTTTGTCCGTTCCACTGAATGTACAGGAAATATTATGTTAAATACCATAGATATTTACAGCATGAGCAAAAAACAGCAAAGCACAGCTAATGTTCCCAAAACAGGTAGGAAGGGAGGTGTTGCCTTCTTCCTCCCCTCCAGTTCCATCCTGCTGCCTTTCGGATGAATTCCAATTCTCTTTTTGATTGTGTTATGTGGAAATAATCTCTGTTCCTGGCTCAGTTTTTGTTAGTGGAGGTTTGAAGTGGACATCGGAAAGGAGAGAAATCTTAAAAAAAATCAAGAATGTATTTTAAAAGAACCTTCACCTCAGGCCAGAGTAAAAATACAAAATGGAAGGAACAGAAGAAATGCCATACAGGGTCAGACCATTAGTCCATCTAAGTCATGTTTCGGTCTCTAAAAGTGGCAACAAGAGGTGCTGTTTTGGGAGAGTACTGATGATTAGCTGCAGTCACTTCCCCTTAGGTGCTTCCATCATCCACAGTATTTGTATTAGTGATGTTAGCGTGCCTGTCCCTGCCCCCTCTCAGTGTCTGTCTCCAGACCTGTTGCACATGACTTTGCTTAGTACCTTTCAGAACCTGCTGATATTATCTGTCTCTATAACTTCTGTTACAACAAATTCCGTTAAGTTCTCTGCCCACTATATAAAAAGGCACTTTCTATTATCTGATTTAAACTTACCTTCTTTTGGTTTCGGTGACTGCTTCCTCATTCTAGCACTATGGTATCTGGCAAATAATAGTTCCACATTTACCTTACCCATCATGATAAAAATTTTGCAAACCTTGATCATATGCTATTTTCTCCTCTCCAAACTGAAGACTCCCAGTCTCTTTAGCCTCTCCTTGTAAGGCAATTGCCTTATCTCTTTTTTCTTAGCTGCCCTTCTCTATATCTTCTCAAAAATGTCTTTTTTGAGACACTGAGACCAGAACTGCATTCAGTACTCAGAGAGTGGGCACATCAATGTTTTACATAGTAGCAAAATGATACTTTCTGTTCTGTTCTTAATACCCTTTCTGATGATGCCATTCTTTGTTGAGCAGGTAATTGCAGACAGCTGTTAGTGATGACTGTGAAATCTCTCTCCTGAGCTGTACCTGCCATTTCTGAGTGCAACACCATATAAACATGATTTGTACTATTTTCCCCAGCTTACATTTATCTGCACTGAAACTTATGTACTACTTTTTTTCCTACTCACTCAGTTCAGTGAGGTCCTTCTGATGCCACCAGCATGGTATTTGACTACCCAAAATAGCTTAGTATTATCTGTGAAAAAGGAGATCTCACAATTCACTCCCTTTTCTAGGTTATTGATTAAGATGCTGAACAAAACTGATGCCAGTACTGATTCATGGGTGACCCCACTATCAACTCATGTCCCCTTGAGCATTAAGACTTACCAACTGCTTTTGTAAATCTTACTTCACCTTTCAATTCACAAAAGAACCTTTTTTTCAACTTTAAAGCGGGTTAGTTTCTTCTGAGCCTTTGATTATAAACCTTGTCAAAAGCTTTTTGAAAATCCAAATGTATTAGATCACTTGATCCCTTTTATCCACACATTTGCTGACATCCCCCATAAACTAGGTCTATTAGATTGCCAGCAGGCCACTGAGGTGGACTTTCCCTTACAAGAACCTTCCCAACAGATCAACTTCATTCATGTATTCAGTGGCCTTATTATTTATCACAGACTCACTGTCAGAGATAGAGACCAGATTGGTCACCACACTGTAGTTCCCAGAATCTGACTCCACCTAGGGCTCTTTTGGAAGATGGAATTGCTAAACCACCAGTCCTTTGGCACAGCAGGTGACCCTTCTTTGTAAGGTATTGTTCAGATTCTCTTTTTACTCCTCTCAATGTTTTAATTTTTTCAGCTGACGTGTTTTATGAGCCTCTTTCTCTTGAAAAAGAACTGGATTTATTTCTTCCTCTCATAATATGAGCCATTATTTGTGTTCACAAATGTTCTTTCTACATCTCACCCTGGTGAGGCACTGAACTATATGTAGATAGTTAAAATCTATTACTATTATTACCTGTCCTAACTTTACAGCTTCTTCAGCTTCACTTATCTTGTCCTAATGAAGGAGGCTGGTAGAATAATCCTAGCACTATTTTTTATTATTATAATATGGGATTTCACCCACAAGGATTCCATAATTGTTCTCTTTTCCCACAATATTTTATGCTGTTAAACTTTGAATTATCTCCTTGTGCCTTTGGTGCCACTCCTCCACCCTTACATCCTATCTGTATTTTCTATAAAGTTGATATCCTAAGGAAAATAATATCCTAAAGTTTATCTCCCTTCAACCAACCTCTGATATGTCTATTCTATCAGGTTTGCCACTGATGCCAAGTACACCAATCTTCCTTTCTACTTTTTAGGTTTCTACTATTGATGAAGAAGCATTTGTAATTTTTGGCCTTGCTCAGCATCACACATGCCCCTCGACTGACACAGTAAGCAATCTGATTTGCCTATTCTGTTTATTGCAGTTACTGTTTATTTCCCCTTGGCCTCTTCAGAGGTTCCTTGAACATCAGCCCCATCCTCTTTGTAGACTGCATCAGACTGAACCAAGTGCCCATGCCTCTTGGCTCTCTCGCTCCTCCTAATTTAAATAACCCTCAACTTTCTTTTTAATTTTCAGCGTCAGCAGCCTTGCTCTGTTTTAGTTAAAGTAAAGCTTATTTTTCCAGTAGAGGTTTCTCTTGTCTCAAAACATTCAGCAGTTCCTAACACTACTGCAACCCTCTTTTCTACACTATGGAGTCATCCATTCCCTGGGACTCCAGATCTCCACCTGTCTCCCAGGCTTTGCACTGAATCTGGTAGGGTTTCAGGGAAGAGAGGTCATGAGTCCAGTCTCCTGCCTAGCAGCTTGCACTTAGCCTACAGACTGTTTCTCCCACACTTCTCCATGCCGATGGCACCAGCATGGACCAAGACTTCTAGCTCTTTCCCTGCACGTCATAGCAACCTTGGGGAACATCTTGTGAGGTCTCCCACCTTTGCACCAACAGATGAAAAAGAATACAGTTCTCTTTGGTGTTGCAAGCTCTGCTATCCATGAAGCAAGTCTCCCATTCCCACCACCTGCCTCCTCCTAGCCTTGAAGCACCCCCCCCCACCACCACCACCAGGGCAGCAGCTCCCTCAGCATGGGAAGACACCATGGCCCCAGCTGGTACTTGAACTTGTTTGAGTGAGAGACTTGCATCCTCTTCAGCCCTGTGAGACTCAGGGTGGAAGTGGGGCTGCTGCGACGTCCCTGCAGGCCTCATTTATTTCTCTTAACTGTTGCAGTTCAGCTTCTCTCACCTCAAGAGAACGAACGTGTTCTCTCAGGGCCAGGAGTGCCGTGCGTCACCCGCACACGCCACACGTGTCCTCAGGAGGATGATCAGCCCTGTGCAGCAGGTACGGGAGCCCCTGCTCTACTGATGGACTTCTCCTCCACCCCAGGCTTGAAACAGGGCTATATTCTGAAAACATCCAGTAATTCAGCTTCTCCTATGATTCGATAGTTAAGGCTATATCTTCCTCCTAACCTACTTTACCCTTATTAAGTTAGTTAGCAACAAAGTCAAATTTGGCCTAATTGAGACATACCAAGCTCATTCGCCTTCCAGGAGCCTTTCCCACAGGCAGTCAGACTTGTTGAAGGGGCTGCCACTGCTCTTCTCATTTCGCTCTCATTCGCAGATGCAAAATGGTTGTAAATCACTTCCACATCCTGATGTGAAAAGATTTTATTTCCATGTATGTTGCATGGATGCACAATTATTCAACATGCAAAGAATTACCAAACTAAGCCTAGGGTGTTTACACCCTTCTTTCTAAATTTTGTTCTAAACTTATTTCCTTCACAAGCCAATTTTCCCAGGAGACAGATTCAATCAGAAGAATTCAAGTTGGGTTTTAATATAAATTAAAAATATAGAGAAGAATCTGATTTTTCATTCTATTAAATGAATTCAGCTGCATGATTTCTGTGAAGTTGCCTCAGTCTAACACAAGGCTTTAACATATTATTACTATGTTTTTAAACTATGTGAATGGTTTATATGTTTCATTTACAGCTGCATCCTCATCTGCAACAAATTGATATCATTTCATTCCAATCAATGTCATTACATGATTGCTACTCACTGAGGATTTGACTCTGTAATTTCAAATTAAAGATCTCTTCACCAATTAAAATAAGCCACTTCAGGAGGTATATAAATCAGCTGCTGGTGCAAAAGAATGTAACTTGGGGTCCTCATGTTTAAGTATATAAAACAGCTCAGACATCTTAAAGTTAGGTGTCAAAAACAAGTATTGAAGCTTACTTCATAGCAATGGTGACAGACAGGATTAATTGCCCCCCCAGCACTTCCTTTTTTAGATATTTATCTTAGGAGAAAAGGAAAAGGTAATTTGTAAAGTCTTTAGGCCAGTTAGAACAATGTAAGAAATGAAGAGAATTAACAGTAACTCAGTAGAGATGGCATCTGCAAACAGAGAGAACTGCAATGGTGAATTCAGGCAAGAAAAAGGGATAAGAAAGATTGAGCTATCAAAGACAAGCCTCAAATCCTAGCTATAACAATTTTCTTTTTTAAAGTGCTATGCCACTGTACACTTCATATGAAAGTGTACACTTTCAAATGTAAGTGAAAAAAAAGGAAGGGATGGGAGGGGGGCAAAACGATAGAATTTTGTAATTATATAGCCTAGTCTTTTTTTTAAGTACCAGTGTCCGAGCGATGGCTAGTCTGAATACATAACATCCAGAGGTCCATCCTATCAGGTTTCTACTTTAGGTCAACAGCTTGAAGAAAATAAAATTAATATCCAGCTTTCTGCAAGCTGTGGCTTTAGCTCTGTAATTGCCCTTAGAAAGCCCTTCATAGGCCATTTTAGGACCTTTACGAATCAGTCACTGATGTACTTTTTGAGCAGCTGCATTATCTTTCACTGAAGCTTCATATCTGCCCTTACTGAACAGCCCAACCTACACAGAGACAAACTGTGTATATATTTCAAGACCCAGCACAGTGTGACTTTGGGTAGGTGCAATTTCAGGCATGTAAGCATGAAAACAACTCAGCAAAAGTTTTTGTGAATCACCTTTAGTAACTTAAACCACTCTGTGATGATCAAAGACTGTAATGAAGACAATATCAGTGCAAGGCTAGAGGATGCCCACCTGTCTGAAGATGGCAAAAACCTCACTCTGCATTCTCCCAAGTCCATATGTTCCAGACCAATAAGGCTTTTGGGGCTGGCAAGAATAACTTCAGGAACCCAAGAAATTCAGGAAAGAAGGCAGACATTGGGAAAATAATGAGACTTAAAGAAAGTGAAAAGAAAGTAACTTAACATCTTCAAAGAGCAGAATCATCCCATGACACAGGGCTGAAAAGCCCTTAACCTTTGTAGAACCGTCAGCTCCTCTTGTGCTGACATTTCTTTTCCATCATATGCAGATTTTCTCACAAAATATTTGGATGAAGATTTCCCAGTCTTACAACTCAGGAGATGAGGAATTACTTCATCATATGATATAGTCATGACACAGAGAGTAAGGACAGAGAGTACAATCAGTGAAGGAGGACTCTTAATAAGGGTGTACTTGTCAGCGTAAACAGAAAATAAGTATCAAAATAAATATTGCTACATTCACTCCAGCCATAGTGTGTTTTTGCTGTTATTGCACTGTAAAATGCAGTTAAAGAAACGTGCCATAATTTTCTCAGAATACGTTTTATAAATGTATTTCATTTAAATGTTTTTAAATCTAAGGCTATTTTGAAACACATTAGGTTACATTAAAAATACTTGAGAGGTTTTAAGCCTGAGATTAAAAAACAGGGCAAAAGTACTCTATAAATGTAACCAGGCACAAGATGAGTGAGGCGCAAAATAAACTCGCATCTGAACATTTCACATAAAGGAAAAGAAAACCAATTTAAAACATTCCCTCCACTATTCCTTCCTGAAAGCCACAAGAAGACTTGAAGCTCTTGTGAGTTCCAGCCTAAAAGCTACAGATTTGATCAAGGACTGTTGGAGTTTTGGCGCTCTCCTGCTCAGTTACAGATAGGCCTCTTCCACTGCTGCTTCCTGCAGTGCTGGGGAGGAACGGGGGGCAACGTGGTCTCTGCATCTTGTATTTATTTCTGCCTGAGAACAGGTGACTACAGCTTAGGTGAGGAGGGGGGACAAGGTCAGTATGACATGAGCTGGTACTGCCCCGCAGAAAAACGCTCCCTCCAGTCCCACAGTAGAGCTGAGAGAAGCAGGAACTGGCTCTGCAGGCGCCGCGGTCGGGGACCCCGGAGCTGCCCTTCACGCAGGGCAGGAGCAGAAGTGGCACCAGGCAGCTGCGCAGGATTTCCAGGAGCAGCAGCCTCTATTTGCAGCCTTCAAAGGGTTAAAGAAGGAACACGGCTATGTTGCATTTGGAGGAAAGACTTTTTTTAAAAAAAGAAAAAAAAAAGAAAGCTGACGCTACAATTGAATGGAAACTGTAGTCACTTTTTTTTTTCTTTGAGTAATAGATCTCATGACACACACGATTGGAAGAGGAGATAGGAGCGTTGATCAAAGTCAGAGCAGCAGCTTGGAGAGCGGGGCAGGGGCTGGAAGAGAGGGAGCCCATTTGCTCAATTAGTTCAGTCCATTCTATATTCCCAAGTACGTGCAATTATTTTCACTAATACGTTACTACTTTATTTTCTTCTTAATAGAGAAGAGAAATCACAAAGCAGAAAGAAATAACATGTAGAAATGAGGCTCTTTTTCTTTCCCTTTCTCATCCAACAAAGTGAGTAAATGGATTTAGTTTTTAAAATAATATAAAGGCAATAGAATGAACATTTTCCAGGACAAAGAGTGTATCACTGAAAAGAATTCAATGGCTGGAAGCAAAAGCATGGGGAAAAAAAGCATGAGTTTGGTTATATAAACCTTGAATCAGAATGTGCCAGAATCTGGCACCCATCCACACAATGAATGATACTTTAAAAACAGTCCTAGGCTGAAGCAAGGTGAAATGAGGTAGTTCCAGCTGCTGAAATGGAGTCTGCAGAATGAATAATTCTTAAGAGTTAAGAAAGCCACTTGTCTATAGGGGAGGGGATGGCATCTTCCTGGTGTTATTCTTTTAATAATAAATAGCAAAATTTGAAATGACACATTTTCCTTTCAAAAAAAACTTTGCGCATTATGAAAGCACTTACATGACTTATATACTGTAGCAGAAAAGTCCATTTTTTCCCTTCTTTAAGCATTTGGTGCCAAAATTTCAGGTGAATGAGATATAAGTTTTTTTCCAAAGTTTTTGTTGATGATTTTTCCTGGTGACCTCTAATATGGAAATCACAAGAACTGTGGGTCTGGAAGAACATGTAATAACCTTCTAACAGTCATTTGCTATTCTTGAAATAAATATGATGTTACTTCAGCTTGTTTACAAAACTGTGGGTTTTTTTGTTTGTTTTGGGAGATTTTTTTGCCTGTTATAAGAAAGCAAATAAGCTGTTTGGAAAAGTAAAGTTCTGAGGAGGAATGGCAAATTTTCTATTGCAGATATGTCAAGGATTTCCAACAATTTAAAGACATAAATGAAGCTTCATCTGAGAGTATCAAGACTGTTGGGGAAACCAAACTGAAAGCAAAAACTGAAGCAAATCCACTAGTATGTCAAGGCCAATGAAGATTCAAAACCTCTCTGTGCATATTAACGTTATCTTGAATCAGAATAAACTGGTATCCTTTGAAAGATAAAAGTCTGAACAGAAGACTGAATAAAAACAATAAAAGGAAATCAGCTTCTGAAATCATCAAAACACACACTGAAGACAAATATATTAAACCCAGGGATTGCTGAGCTGATGGAAAATACAAGCATAAGTTATAAGGGGATATCTCTTTAGGATATCTGATTTTTCTTCAAAAAAGAATAAGATTTTATCTGAACAGGAATGGAAGAGCTTTGCAGGCAAGAGAAAAAAGATAGCAGCAATCAGAATTTAAACTAGATCATGAAATGAAGTGGATTAGAATTTGAGCCTAAAATCATAATCGGCTTGGGAAATTATATTACAAATTACAAATGTCTAGAGCTAAACACCTGTGAGACTGAAAAATCTTCAGTTTGAAATTTTTTTCCATCTTATATCAGGTAGGTCCACCGAAATCCAGGGGCCTCATTTTCCTAAAGAACAGTGTGATTTCAATTTATGCATTCAGCATTGCAGAAGGAAAAATCCCCTCTCTTTTTTCATCAAAAATGAAAATAGATCTTGCTTGTGAATCTTCTTCTGTATTCTTTTCCCTGCACATAAGACACTGATTCTGCATTTGAATTGTGGATTGGAAAAAAATAAAGTAAGTATTCATAACATTAAATGTAATCATTAATAACACTAAATTTCCACTTAGGAAGTAGTTGGATATTCATTGCTTAAAGTGACTGTTCTTAACTATTTTTCTATCTATTTCTTCTTTGCCAGATTTTTATTTTAAAGTATATTTGCCTATTGATTTCATTTAAGTTGGGAGTTGGAGATTTTCTTTCACCAGTGACATATTCCTTATTGCCTGTATTAAACTAAATGTATACAGTTATATTCAGAGCATAACAATTACACTTCCCTGACATCTTTTCTTTTTCTTTCTTTCTTTTTTTTTTTCTTTAGGTATCTCAGCTCCAAGAAACCTGAACTAATTGCTTAAATCCTTCCTTAAAAGTTTAAATATCTCATGTAACACTAAATCTATTAGATTGGCAAGCATGTAGAAATATATTTATACATACAAGAATAAATACTGGTATTTAAAACAAGAACATTTACTATACTAGTGCTAACAACTAATCAATGACTGTAAGATGAAAAGCATTAGCACAAAGAAAAGTATAAGCTTAGTAATTATCAGTATCTGTTTTCACATGACAGATTTGTAAGAAAATCAACTCCAACAGTAACAAAAAAGATCATCTCTAATGTAGATGAATGTCTCTACCGCACATGAACATGTGCGTAATTCTCAGCCATTGTTTCACATCACTTTGCAATATTTTGAATTTCGCAGCTACTGCTGCCAAGATTTGGGTCCTGTATTCAGACAAGAAGTAACTCACTGTAGAGATGCCAAGATGAACTTAACCTGCAAAAATCTCTTAGTGATCCCAGGAGGTCAATGCTACAGATCTGTACCTGAATGTAAAGACGGCCTCCCCAAGGCCTTATCCACTGTATTGACTATAGTGAAATGGGAGATTTCATGTAGCATCTGCCATGCAAGTGTTGTCCCTACAGGCAATTCTCTTGCGTTCAGAGATGTGAAATTTAGGGCAGCAGGAACCCAATCCAATATATGATCCTGCTGCCATCCAATTTATTTTGTCCTCTTGTGTATAATTACTGTAAGGATGGACTTGAGCACAGTCACTGAGCAGAGTCCTCAAACCTGTTTACAGGTGCATTAATTCTGGTGCAACTGTTCATCTGCAAATACATTTGCATATGCAATTTCTTTATCTGTACCTACACATACCCTGAATATAGTTAAGAAAACTTGTTATAATGAAGTTCACAGATTTAGACCACAATATAAGCAAGCAGATGGTGATAATTAATTCTAAAGATACAGCGTACTCCGATAATGACATAGTATATGAAAGAGAATAAAGCAATGCATAAAAAGAAAAACATAGAAAGTAGTCCGAGTAATCCTGTGTCTTAGGTCAAAGTTCTAGGTTGCTGTGTGCTGTAAATTCATAAGAGGGAGGAATTTAGTGACAGGCCAAAGTCTTTGGGCCTTAATTAATGTCATGGGAATGATAGATGCATCACACTCATTTCATTTCATACAAATGACTGCCCATTTCACCTTTGTTATCGGCTAACTGCTCTGCTGGAAAAAACAAAACAGTCATAGATATGATATGATAATCCAAAAGAAAGGGTCTTAGACTGTCATTTTCAAAGAAACCTAAAGTGATTAAAATCTTCAAATCCCAAAGGATTTCAGTACGACTTAGGTAACTACATCTCTAGATTCTAGCGAAAACCTCAGCTGCAATGCTTAGTTTGTTCTAGGCTCCACTCCGTCATTTTAAGAAGAGATATTATTATTGGTGTTAAAATTCCACTTTGACTTTTAATGGTTCCATTAAAATCACATAGGTATTTATTTTAAGAAATTGTGGGTAATACATGACCCTCTGCTGGCTTCAGCTGGCAGATACCCTTTACATTCCATCATCTAGCCAAACACTTAGCTAAGAAACCACATCTCCCTGGATTTCTTGTTTGTAAATTATTTTTATTGACACTGCTTGTTTTTAAAGAGACAAACGATCTTTCCTCAGTGAACAGTGAAACTGTCTCCCATGTTTTGCCTTGAAGTGCTCAATAGGGCAAAACTGATGTTTTCAGCAGATTTTTGTATAAAATGTGAAGTGTTCAAACCACATGATTTCTGGGCAGGGTGATTTTGAACTTGAGCTCATCCTGAGACTGTGATGGTACACCAGACCTCCACAGCAATTAGATCTACTACGATTTGATCCTCTGGAATACGACTGTTGTGTTCTGGTTTGCTCTGCTCTCAGAAGAAAACCAAGGGCTATCCCATCGTTCCACGTGGATGGTGTGGGACTGCTTCAGGTACGTGTCACTAGACATATTTGTCTAAATCTGAACTCAGAGTTAAAACTGAAGCTGAGAGCAGCACATCCACTGCTGCAGAGCTACGGCAGCTGCGACACGGAGCAGCCCTGCTGGGCCAACCCTCCGGCTGCCAAGCCGCGCATGACGGTGCCCAGCCGATGCAGCCACAGCTCCTGCTCCCTGCTTCTCCTCTTCTCCTTACAGCTGCCGCAACCGAACAGCTGAACGCGATACGTAGCAATGGCTGAACTGCCTCAACTTGCGTAGCACTTTAACCTGCTGAGCGCAACCCGTGGCAGTCCAGGCGCTGCTTCTCCTCCCACTCAGCAGCCGTGCTGTGGAGCACGATCCTCCGGGAATAGGGCAGCACAGCAGCTGGGCTGCCAATGACATCTTTCCTCCCAAACACACCAGCACATTCGAGCCAACACCTTCATCCACAATTCAAACGATTTCACACAAGCTTCAGAAAATAAACAAAAGGTTACAACTCTTTAGATATCAAAAACTCCTGTATAATGATAACTCAAATGTTCAGTTATTTAGTCAGTGTTCATTTAGCATTATATCAGACTCAAACTGTAAGTAATGATGGTGCTATTTATGCATTTATATTTATTTCAGATATTTGGTATAGTTCAAGCTTAATGCTGAGCATTTAATATAAGCTAATTCCACTTTGAAAGCAAAGTATTAGCCCTTTGGAAAACAAATCCATACCAAGTACCAGAGTAATTCTCTGTGAATGGTACTTATAAGGGGCAAGGATAGTGGTTAGAGCACAAGCCAGAAGGTTTAGATATTCAGAATTGGCAGTTTTCTGTGGTACATACTTTTCAAGTGGCCCTAGCTTCAATGACCCACTTTAAAATCCTTAGCTACTTTGTCTTTACTAAATGTTGATCTTACAGGATATGAGGCATTTGTAATAATTTTATGTTCAAAAGTTTGCTAGAATGCAAACAGAGAGTAATGGTTTTAAAATCTGGTTAACAAATGCTTCATTCCATTCTGTACATGCCACAAAATGAGAACATATTGAGTCTCTGAGTATATAATGTTGTATGTGCCAGAAGGCTGTAAATTACTCTGATATATCAGAGCCACAGGTTTATTTTGCACACCAGCGCAGGAAGGATATTCACACTTAGCATCAAAGTAATTAATTGATCATCTTCACTGGTACATTACTATGGCCTGTCTCTATAAAAATCCTAAGCACTCAGTCTGTTGACCTAGCATTCAGTGCAAATGGTATAAAAGC
The DNA here is from genome assembly GCF_028389875.1 of Rhea pennata. Classification (NCBI taxonomy): domain Eukaryota; kingdom Metazoa; phylum Chordata; class Aves; order Rheiformes; family Rheidae; genus Rhea; species Rhea pennata. The sequence continues at coordinate 15,085,310 of NC_084666.1, read as the reverse complement.
TGGACCAGATCTACTAAGATGTCCCTTGCTTAAATTATCATAGTCTAGCGCAGTCCCAGTTCTGCAGCATTTCTCCTCATATCAGCTCTTTTTTCACACCGCACAAGATCAGAACAGTGTGTCCTGTCTCAAGATGCCGACAGTCACCGCAGAATACAGAAGATAAGAGAGAGGGCCAGAGAAGAGCACCAGGAAGCAGTGAGATAACAGTGGTCAGCACGATAAGCAGTCCGCTCCTGGCCTCCTGTGCCCGAGGTCTCAGGCATCGCAGTTTTCCTTGCTGAAGAACACAGAATGCTGAAGGAGCAATTCCAGAGATGATAGGGAGCTCGTTTTGCAGATGTTTAAGAGCGGGGTGTCTGGAGCATGTAGGTTCATACATGAAAATACAGTAAGTGAGCAAGGGGAACTGGCATCAGAGGTGGACTGGAAGCCTGGAGTCAACAGATTGGCACGGCATGTGAGCCAGTGGAAAGCAGGAAAGTGGGGAAAGGAAATACAGCACCTGGTATTTGATAGAATGGAAAATAATATCCTGATTAGAGGTACACAGGTGCCTGAAAACTTGTGTTATGAAAGCTATTTAAGGAAGGAGGAATTGATAACCTGAGGAGGATGGGAAAGGGAAGGCCTGACACCAAGAGCTACTCAGAATGACAGCAGGTATCCGTTTGTAACCAGAACCTCTTTTCAGTTTTACAACATGGGAATGGGAGAGTATATTCCACAGTCTCTTAAATCTTAGAAGTTTAAAGAAACATATGCAGCGTTGCTTTTGCCTCTCCAGTTATTCAACGTATAAAGTCTCTTTTCCATAGAAAGACTTCTATTTCTGAAGCAAAGCATATAACCTTTTAGCTCCTTGACAATCAACATGGAAAGTGCCTCAGAAGACAAGTCATGATCCCACACCGTGAAAGTTGATTACAGTTTCAAAAGCAGATGCAGGACCCCCCTGAACTCTGCCAATTTGTTTGCGTAGCTGCTCTGTGAACCATATCACTGAGCCAGGTCTCTGAGCCCATTCGCAATAGTACTTCTGGAAGTACCACTTAGGTGTGGGGAAGGCACTTTAGCCCAAGGGCAAGACCAAATGTAAAGAACTGGCTGTGAAGAAGCTAGTATCATCACTCAAGAGAAAATCCTGTTAAATCACAGCCCCATTCTTTAATTAAGCTGATTCTGGAGCTGGATAAAAGCAAGAACACTTTTCTTCCTCTTCCCCTTCCTTCCTAGATAAACGACTTGCAGCAGAGCCAGGAAGACAAGGGACAGGAGGGCTCTATAGTCAGGCACGGGTTTAGCAGGGCATCTTAGAGCCATGCCTGACTATGGTCATAACATCTTCACCTTGCCATATGCGCTGGCTCAAAGCCCACACTTCACAGCCTGACTCTAACACTAGTGAAGTTACCAACCATAACCTAGGTGCAAAGCACTTACAGCAAGGTCTAAAACAGACCTTTGATTCTCTGAAAGTGGACCTTGGGTGGAACCACGCACTTGAATACAGGAGAATACAGCTTGTCTGTCTCAAAAAGCAGCTATATTTGAGGTGAAAACTTATTTAGGCACCTACAGTTTTACCACTGACTTCAGCTAAAGTTGTCACCACTCAGGCTGAGATGAACATGTAGGCGACTAAAGCTGTTTGCAGCTCAGCGTCTTCACACCTGGGTTGCAACAGGCATCCAGTTCTGAAAGTGTGTTCTGAAAATGGCTAATATGCCCCAACAGCACTTAACTGCCAGACGCAGTCGAAACACAGCTGCAGCCAGGGATGGGTCTTATCTTTTTGCACAATTTCTTATTGCTGGAAAAGTCATGTAGGAAGTTAAAAGTCCTATATTCAAAGCTCTCTGCACTCAGGGGTAATCCAGACCTATTTGGCCTCTGCTGCAAGATTACAAACTTCTGAACAAAGACCAGAGCATTCCCAAGACATGCTCAGATCTAGAAGGAAAGCAGGCGAATGAGCTATAATGTGCTATATTGTTGTCTTGGAGCTAGTAGCAATGATCTATCAGTCACCAATATCAAGTGAGAAAGCCAAAATGGTCTTTGACTTTCAGTGATCAAACCACTGATGTACCCATGTAAATTATTCCTTTGAAAAATTGGAAAATAGAACATCCCAGAATATCAAAGGCAAGGAAAAAATGTATCTATTTATCAAAGAAATATTTTGGATAGAATAGACACAAGATAAACTATAAAACAGAAATTTTTTATATGTTTTTCTACTGTCTACTTCATTTTGAACAAAATGTAACATGTATTGATGACCAAGCAAAACAGTTTATTGGCTATATCCAAACTCAACACAAAAGGTTTGGAAGCTGCATTTGGTAGGAATATTGAGCAGCACTCTTGAATGCAAAGATTTGAATGAGTTTTCTTGTATTTCCTAGTCAGAAATACTTCCTGTTGAGGCATTTGTTATTTTGGGGAACAGGTGAAGAAACATCATGTGAAAATGGGGGAAGATGCTGAAGCCTTATATTGTATACATATCTGTGTGTCTGTGTATGTATACATTAGTCACATTTTATCCATCCCTAGGTGTGAAAGAAATTTAGATGTATTTGAGAAATTCCAAAATCCATTGTTTCTTTGAACACCTGTTTGCATCAGCTGAACCACAAAGTGTCATTCACAGTAGGTAACATATTACACATTGATTAATTCAGTAGAAAACTAGCAACCTCTCTCAGATAAAGTACATTTTCCTTACTGCCTTTCACTTCTATTCAACTCCACTGAACAGTCTACTTCCTGACTCTTAATTCTCTAAAACTGTGCCAAATGTATTCCAAATTCTTGCCTTAGCCCACTACGATAGGATCTTTCCAGGCCATGAGAACAGAGTCCCTTTCCCCTTCATTTCCTGAGCTACAGGGAAAAGTGATTTCATTTTCAGGATGTTAACATTGTTATTGCTGGCTAAGAAAATAATAATTCATCATAAAAATGCTGATAATGTATCAGCTAAAAATGTTTTGGTTGTGGTTGCTATCTATAAACACATGTCGCTTTTTCCAAATTATTAAAAGCACACTTTCAAGGAGATGAACTATAAAATACATGCTGATGAAGGCAAATAATGGGACAAAGTGCAACCCAGATTGATCAGAAAACTATAATTTTATCCTAACACATCAAGTTAACATGAAAAGATCTCACTTTTGTACTTAATTGTTTCTTTCAGGTTATAGGCTAGAATTTTCTTCTGTGTACATTTAAAAAAAACAAAACAAAACAAAAAAAACAATATTCAGGGCCAAATTAAAAAGGAAGAGATAGAAAATTAAGCCCATAAGATGGAACCTATGCAGGTTAATTCTCGAAGCATTTGTCATGAGGCCAGTAAAGTTCTTCAGACTCTGCAGTTTTGTTTTTATGAGCATCTGTCCTGTTTTGGCAACAGCCAGCCCTCCTAACTCCGAATTGAGGTGCAGCAAGAGCAATTCCTTGGGGAAGTCACCTGGGTCAGATGCACCTCTCACCAACGCACTGGTGGGTTCACTGCATTCACAAAATTACTTTATTTTCTAAATGTGTCAAGAAGAAGGAACACACTGTTTCTTTGATAAAATGGCACTAACATGGGCAGTCTTGCAAGAAGACTTGTTTTAGGCTGAAGCAGTTCAAGGTCTTCCTGTCTAGTTAGTGGTGGACCGTGATAGCAGCCCCTGACCCCTCCAGCTGAAGCTGCAGCACACACAGAGGAAGGAACGCGGTCGTCTGCGGCTGTTTGCAGCAGGCAGAACCGAGCCTGCCCTTTGCCTAATGGCAATACAGACAAGGCTGGTTTTAGATCCACCTTCCAGGACTTCCAGTAAACAATCCTTAGATATGTACAGAAATGCTACATCCGACAAACCCTGCGTTCAGTATTCTCAGGGGACTATTTGTAGGCAGTTCGCTCTTCAACGTGAAACTTTTTCAAACCAGTTCTGAGATATCCGTGTTTATTTGCACTGAATATACAGACCAGGCACCTGGCCTCTCTGCATGCAGTGAGAATACCGTGCAGCAAGTTCTTAAAACCTGCACTCCAGCTCTAACTTACTGGCGTAGCATTCCTGGGAAAGTCTGCTCTTTCAAAACTTGTAAATAAGGGGAAACCTAAACAGTCAAGGTTCTTTCCAAGCAAAGATTTTAGCATTTCCATTCTTTGAATTCAGGCTAACCGTAATAATACAACTATTAGCCAGCAGCTCTAATTATATTATAAAAAAATAGACAGCCTTTAAATTTACCAACTCCTTTGAATGAAAAATATTGCATTTATTTTTTTTCATATCTAAATGCCTCAAAGTATTTTACCCTAGGACTTTTTTGTTGCTTTTCTATTAACTACTGTCTCCTGCTTTCTCCCAAATACTAAACAAAGCCTTTCTGATTATTTAATTGCAGCCTCTCAGTCCTCCTAAGTAACTTCCTGCAGAAATACTACTAAGTTTTAATCGTAGCAAGATGACTTGTTAAATTTTTGAAAGTCCATATATAATCTAGACAGGTAATTAAGCAATTATATTTTCTTTAGTAACGCAGCAAACCTTGTACTTTCTTTCCATTTCTGTGACTGATGGTGCTGGGCATTCTTTCCATGCCATGTAGAAATCAAAGCACAACTGAATTAATGGATTTCCTATTTCTGGACCACTTCATGTTATATAATGAAAAAAATATTTGTATTCTAGAGTGTTCTTGTTTTGTTGTGACCTGAGGCAAACAAAGAGAGAGTTTTTTTAACCTGAATCTAGTATTATACAACTCTTTCAATGAAAGGCATAGACCTGAATAATGCAATGCTTGTAAGTCTGAATGCCAAGATCCCCTTCTCCTCTTCCATCTATCTTGTGTTTTATGTATTCCAGCACCTAAGTAACTCTCTGTTCATTTTTGACTGTTTTAGAGCATGTTCAGAAATCACTGATAGCTGCTACAGTTGTTCCAGTAATAAGCCAAGAAGACATTTACTAAGTAGGCTTGAATCTTTGCTAAATCAGATTTTAATGTTGAATAACACCAACCTAAACAAACTCAGGGTCAACCCAAATATTAGAGATCAGTTCCAAAGAAATATTTCTGCACATAAAAGCTAGATGTTGCAACATCCCAGGGTTGAAGCCCAAATCACAAGTTCAGATCCTCAACAGAGTGCACAGCATGAGTTAGACACCTCAGGAAGAGATCCAGAAGGGTCACTGTCTCAAGCAGAGAGTTGGGTAGTGACAGTACGAGCAACATGCAGATGCTTAGAACTAGTCAACTAAAAATCTGTGTCTAAGCAGTCATGTCTTAAATTCTCTGTTCTTTGGCTGTTCATTCTGAGGTTTCTCTCCTGATGTGAATGGAACATCTGCTGAAAGGAGGCAGCTACACATTTCCTTTCAAATAGCAAAGTAGTACTCACCACGTTCTCTTAGAACACAAAATACTGAAACAAAATCCCCCTTTGCTACAATAGGAGCATGGTTAGAGACATTAGTGAGAATAGGGAAGGCCATTTCAGTTCTGTGCTAACTACTTCATCTGACTGAAAGAATTCAGCCCTTCAATTTTTGCTGCCTCAAAGGCTACCAGAAACACCAAGTCCTAAGACAGTTCCTTTCAGTTAAAATGTAGCAGAGTAGGGAAGTAAATCTAAGGCTCTTTTGCAATTCTTCCTCATACAAATTTGGGAAGCAGTTTACCATAAGCACTGCTGAAGACTGCAGTTCACCATAACCATCTGCCTAAGACTGCAGATGAGTTTTTCATCTGATCAGAGTATCAGTGTTTAATCTATTTTATATTAGTTTCTGGAAAGCATGAAAAAGACCCAGAGCAGGTGCAATTACATTTACAAAGGCCAACTCCAAAAGGTGGCTTAGCAATGCCGAGTTAAATTACAAGACACCACTTAATAGGAATAACCGATGACAGACACTTAGTTTTTAGAGAATTTTTGGATTTACCACAATGAAATCAATATGATGGACTAAATGATGAATGTTCATCAGTACAAAAATCTAATAACTGTTCTTCCCAAGTATCCTCTTCTTCTGCCCCTGTTCAGCTAATCATTGTTGAAATGATGTTTCTTTTTCTCTCTCTCTTTTTTTTTTAAAGAATGATACATTTCTAGAAAAGTAATACTGACTTGAAAAACTGAATAAAACTGCAGGGACTTTGAACCATGTTTAGTGATAAATACAACAGAAGCCTGAATGGTAAAAGATGGCGAGTCTCACTGGAAACAATTACTGAAGTTTTATTTGAAGTTTAGACTGAAGTTATTTTAGAATTCTGAAAATAAATAAAAGAAAATGAGAGATTTACTATTACAGACGTTACTACATCCAGGCTACGAAGATATAATACCATGGAGTTGACTGGCAGCATTACTGGTTAAAGTTTTCTATATATATTTCATCAAAAATACCCTTAGTAGGAGGAAGATGTCTAAACAGCTTCCAAAATATGACTCAGAGATTTAAAAACTATCATAAATTCTTAGAAACAGTCCAATGAACAGGTTACAAAACACTATAAAATCTAGCAAGGTGGCCACAAATGTTTAACATAACATGTCATAGTAGTATGAGCTGGTGAGGTCATGAGAAGGAATCACTGAGGCTTGGTATTGCTACAGATGGCAAAGAAAAGGCATGAACATCCCAAAACCCAGCCAGTGAGTTCTGGAAGTCAAATTCAAAAGCCTCAGTGATAATGTAGCCCTCAAAAAATATATAACCTAGGAACATCACATGCAATTTAGTATTAAGCAGAAGATGGGTAAAATACTGGCTTATTAGCAGCTGAGCTAATGAAACAGCAGGTTGATGAAAGATGGAATAATTCACTGAAAGTTTAATTGAGACATTATAGCTGCGGATATAAACAATTACAAACTAAGACCAGAACCACTGAGAAAACTTGATTTAACTCTCCTTGATCAATTGCCAGCTACAAAGCTAAGGAATGAGTAGGGTGCTGTGATCCATGCACGCGGTGCTGTGATCCATGCATGCTGGTGCAAAGCCAGCTCGTAACCAAATTGGGCAGAGAACAAAAATCAAGGCAATGCTGTAACCTGTTGTACGTGCCTTGCTTGCCCTACTGGAAAAGCAAGAGTGCCCAGTGAAGGAGCTGCAAAGTAAGCCAAAAGCAATGACATACAGCAAAAGTGGGCCTCCCAGAGGCTACAGTCAAGACTAAAAAGGATTAATAGTTACCACTTAAAAGGAAAAGAAGGTGAAGCATAATCCAGTTCATCAGCTTAATACAACGTGGGAAGCACTGCAGCACAATGCGCCATGATTAGTAAAGGTGCACTAAACACCAGTCCTGTTAAAGCCATGTGTCTGAAGGAGGACACAAAATGAATCCTTGTGGGAAAGCAACACACCGTTGTAGTTTCAAAGGGCTACATAAGTCCAAATTTTCAGTTGGTATAAAATGGGCCTTGTTCTGGGGTTCACATTTACGCAGACCTGCTGAGATTCTGCACTTGTGACAAGCTGAGGACCAGGCCATTTTATCACCTTCTGTTTCAACTTCACCATGCAGTATAACTTGCTCCAGAATTCACACTGTACAGGCTGCACCTAAAGCATAGGTGGTTAAACCAAAGAATATTAAGACAGTTTTACACAGAAAAGAGAAGAATTCTTCCTATTAAGTCAATTCTGCTATTTAAATTCTCCTAACTAGCAGAAGAGCAAAGGAGCTTACAGCACATCCTGCTCCACTCACATTGCCCTGACAGAAGCAGGGCTGACCATGAAAGCAGTGCAGACCTTGGCAACGCTGAGGGGCAACTATACGCTGCAAAATGATACGAGATTCTTGTCCCCATCCGTCCGGATCAGACACTGAGGGAGAGTGAACCATGTTTCCCTTCCGGCCTGTGCCTACCGATTTCCTTCCCATGGAAACAGGCTCCCCGCACACCCTGGTCTGTGGTCAGGCTGAGTGCGTATGTCCTAACCGTCCCCTTAGGAATATTCCCAGACCAAACTCTTTAGATAGTGCCAAAATTTGCCTAGATTTGCATTAGTGTAACTGAAATCAGAATTCTTCTTTTTTTCCAGTACCTTTCTTCATGGTTAAGACAAATTTTGAATTTACGACCTGAGAGAGAAGAGAATACCCTCAGCCTGCAGGCAGTCCAACACAATCACCTGCTTAGTCTGTAAACTGTCTTGGGAATGCAAGTCCTGTCTTTTCACAGCACCTAGAAAAGTCTTAGTAAGAAGAGGAGAAGATTAGCTCTACACAATACAGATAAATAATTCCTCTTTTCTTCTTATTTTACCTGTGGTTCTATTATTGCTGTAAGTGGAACTGTGCTATATTGATATATATGTAGTCCTCCACCCAACTGAAAGGAAAGTTTGCCTCTTTCTCTTTTAATTCCTGCCCAGCAAAGTCTTTTCCCTGTGCCAGATATCAACACTTTATTACTTCATGACTTTCATTTGGCCAAATCCTGCAATACTGGTATGGATCCAGTAATCTACTGATCTGACTGACTAAAGTGGCAACAGTGGTTCTGAGTACTTTCTGCTCTGGGCAGTGGTTCTGAGTACTTTCCACCCTGAGTAGTGGTTCTGAGTACTTCCCAAATGTGGCTATTAGCCTTTATTTCACCATCCAACTGCCTTGTAAATAAAGTTCCTTGGACGTTCCTTTACTTCTTCCTACGGCATAACTTCCTTGTTAGTCAGAATTCTTTCTGCATGATTAAAGCCACTGGTTTACTTATTTACCTGCCTTTATTCACAGAGAACAATAGATTTTATAGAATCCACTTCCTTCTCAGAGTCAGGGAAACATGTCCCAAGTGCGTGCAATTCCCCAGCCCCAGGGACGCCAACAGAAGGAGAACTTATTCCTTCCAAAGCTTTGATGAGGTGCAGGTCTTAACCCAGGAGCAAAATGCATCACAAGAACAGCAACTATGAGAGAGAAAACCCCTCTCAGTGTTATTAGAAGTACTAAAAACGTATTTGTTAAATTATAACCTTTTAACTTCCTTTTTTTTTTCCCCTCTGGTAGAGCAGGCTGTAGTCAAATAATACTGTTGACTCACTAATTTTGGTTAGTCCAGTGAATTACAATGTGGTACAGCTCAAGCCCAGAAGTAGTGACTCCCAGATAACTGATACAGACACGCACAGACCCACCACAATCCTTCCTGCAGAGATAACACCACTCATTTATCAAGATGACCACTGCAATCAGAGGCAGACAGAAGAAGAAGATACAGATCAGGTGCATTTTGTCTGCACAACCTCTCTAAACTTTCAACCTTTACTCACAAAACAGAAATCTAGAAAATCAAAAAACTATTATCCCAGGCAAGTATGAGTTTGTTTGTTTTCCTAAAAAATACATTTGTTACTGCTCTCAAATACACTGTTTCACTAATTTTATTTGCATACTGATTTCAAAAGCACAGCCTTTATTTAATCCTGCTATGTGCAGTATCATATCAAATTAACTGTTACAGTAATTTACATCTAAGTCCACCCATGCCAATGAATCGCTACAGTACTGCTGTGGCATGACTGCAATTATCCTATTTATTTATCATGGCCAGGCCTGCATGCATTACTAATGCTGTATCTTAAAATATGCCTGCTTTGCTACAGCAGTTAGCAAGCATCAGTTGAACAACATACGGTATATTACTTACTTGTACACAGATCTGGCTTACATAAACTAACAATACTGTACTGCAAGGCCTAAATTTGCTAAATCTCATGCCAGATTGTGGTTACTTCTGGTGGCAGACTTAGCTTTCTCTTATTTATGTTACTGGAAAAAAACTCTGAAGTGATGAAGAGTGCAAACATGTAGTGTTTTTATATCTAAAACTCCCATGACAAGACTGAGAGACTGAAAATACAGAATCTAACTTTAAACACACAGAGATTTAAGTGTTTAGACTCAGAATATAACTTTAAAACCTTCTCACATAGAAGGGACTGCATTTTCTGCTCTGGTTTAAGAATACAAGAAAATAAAAAAGTGTTGCATAAAAATGAAAGAAGAATTTGAAAGACTTTAATTCAATACTGCCAGGTTAATATTTAGTCACAAAGGTTTTGTTTCCTTGCACACCCCTATGGAAAGAGGAACCCAACTGGTCCTGAGCATGTTATCCAGACTGCAGTAAGTGTCTTTCCACTGACTTCACTGGCAAGGATGAGACATCAGAGCACATTAACAGGAATCTAGAGTAACTTCCCTGAAGTCAGTGGAAGAGGTCAGTGTCCACCTATGAAAATACGTCAACATTTGGCACTCGGAGATCAAAACAGAAAATGATAGTCTGCTCAAAAAGGAGCTGATAGACCATATCGCTTTCATTTACAGGGATACAAGCAAGGAACAACCTTGATGAAGTTGCTGGAAGATTTGGCTCTGAGTGCTGCACACAGATTTCTTCAAAGAACCTCAAGTAATATAACCTAGTTTGCAGAGACTTGGTTGAACAATGCTTACTAGCTCAAAAAGCTTAAAAAATACTTCTATTTACACTGTGGCCAATGCAGTGTTTATCAGCAACAACTTGAAGATTTATCTTCAAGTTTTATATTCAAGACTTATCTTTGAAAAGTTCCTTGCAATTTAAGTAACTAAAGGATTCATTGTATTCTATAGAGGCTTTCAGAACCAGAGAAAACTCTATGCTGGTGAACTGATAAAGACCTAAACATAAAGGAAATGCACAAACACACATTATTATGAAAACATTTATTCTCTGATTTTCCTGAGAAATTATGACAAACACAAAGTAAACTGTGGTATGTAATATTTCGATTTATCAGTGAAGTGGGACATTTTACTATTTACGGTATGTCAACATAGAAACAAGGGCAAAAAAAATCAGTGATGTAAGGCTGTAAAGGTACAGGCTGCAGAGGCAAGTATGGCAACACAAGCCAATGAGGAGCATTTCACTAACTGATTCACACACTCTACGATATAGTGTTTAATGATACGATCACTTACTATTTTCTGAAAGACTGCTTCATTCCATGTACAAGAACGGACGAGCCCTGAATTTCTCTTCTCATGTCTGCCACTAGGTAGGTGAGCACGGTCCTGTGCTTAACTGCACTGAATGCAGAATTCTTCCCTCCGCAGCTTGTTTGTGCTAGTCTCACTGTAATATTTTAGCTCAGCTTTTGACATGTATTAAGTGCCTAGAAGATAGATGGGCTCCCAGGTCCTGGTGTAAATCTCCCTCAAAATTATTAGGCAGTTAGTGATGTCCAGAAAGTCCAGCCCTTTATGAGTTTCAGCACTAATGGACATAAGATGAAATGACAGTATTGTCCTCACTTTACTGAGGAAGAATTGACATGAAATTAAAGTCCAACAGGAGAAGCTGTGTGCCTATCAGTCAGTACAGTGGCCAGGTTAGCAAAAAAAAAAAAAAAAAAAAAAATTATAAGTCCTATTTCACACCAAAAAAAAATCTGTTTTACAGAATTCTGTATTGCACACCCTACCCAGTCACCATTCAGGAGTTACAGGAGATTAAAATACACTCAGTCCAAGAGGAATCTTCAAACCGCTCTACTGTCCAACTGTACTGGACCCTGCTCAACATGCAAGAAATCAGAATTTTTTTAGATACTTGGAAACTTGTTAAAAACAAGAGGGTAAACACATATGTCTACCATGACAACAAATAATCTGATTAATAAAATTGATTGAAAGCACTCCAACATCTCAGCAAACAAGTTCAGAGATTTTGTTTGAGGTAAAGAAGAAACAACAGTATTTTTCCTTAACTTCTTTCTTAGAAATGGCCAAACTACTAAGAAAATTATTTCCTGAGTCAATCGTTCAGCATGACAAATGTTTGCCCAAACACTTTAAATTTAGTGAAGTCATATACCACTAAAAACATGGCCTTGCAGCATAAATGTATTTATTTTGATTAATATGTTTACACTGCAGGATATAAAAGAGCTAAGATATGAATTGAAATTGGGATTATCTACAAACTTGTAAACAGAACTGAAAATAATCTTTTTCATATGTGTATTATATAATACCTAATCTCTTCCTGTAATTTTCCTGAGCGAAAATGTAGCATGTTATATATCTCTGATATACACAGGTATATACCTGCATGACTTAGGGACTGACTTAACTTTGGCATGGGAGGGTACCCTTCTCTTGCAGGTCCGACTCATCTCTGCACATATATGTCCAGCAAATTGGAGTGAAAGAGTGATGGGCTACCATAAAACTGCATGAGAGAGAAGAACTGCACAAAGAAAAGGGAGGAAAAAAGGGAACAGGGGCTAGGAATGGATAACCATTTTTTTCTTGCTAATTTCCTTTTCTTAAGTCAATACATCAAAATTCCCATTTAGGCTAAATCTCTCTTTATACGGATTAAAAAAATTCAACATGATATATTCATTTCAGAAAGTATAAATTAATAGATTAATATAACATCATCATTTTTCCTGAAGAGAGATTTATTTGAATTATTTTGCTGTTTTGCAAATTGTTTGGATTTTTTTTTTTTTGCTTACACATTAGTAAATTTTGAATTTGCAAAAATTGTTTACAGTTGAACAGTAGTCAAATTCTTGTGATTGCCAGATGGCAGGATCCTGTCCTTTTAAGGCTACAGCAAGAGAGCATGTGCTTTTTTACCCCTCTCCTTTTTTTCAACATACAAGCCAGGCACAGACACGCAGTTGAAACAGTGATGATTACAGATGACAACTTGTAGCATGTGTTTTCATTGTCACTGTATACAGTAATTCAGCTAACAATGCATTTTGCTAAAAGCCATATGGATCCAGGGGAAATTGTTTTTCTGGCGGAAATCAACTGCAGACACATTATTACAGTATGTCTTTCCCAGGATTGGTATCTGATAAACAGACTAAATGTAATGGTAGTTTAAAAGGTCCTTGGCAGATGCAGGGTAAAAATGTGGCCTCTTTAAAATTAGTGACCAAATGTCCACAGACATTAGTGGGGCTAATTATAATTATTCATGAAAACATTAGCTTGGCAATATTTTAGGTGCAATTTAGCTTGTTCACAATTTGACTGAGAGAAACCTTTTCCCTCAATGGCTTTCTCTCTCGTTTGTGTTAGTCAGAGAATTAAATTGTCTTAATCACAAATGCGTGCAATTGTGTTAGTCAAATAACTTACATCACAGGCTCGTGGTCAGGCAGGGGCATGACAGGTACTTGAAGGTGCCAGACGTCAACCTTGCTGAGTGTGAAGTTTTCCTGATGTAACTCTGGATTTTAAACTCCTCTCTTGAAGGACCCGGTTCCCCTAGATGACATGTCAAAAGCACACTCCAAACATTTACTGAGGGTCATTAAGGAACAGCCGCCCTTGGCAGGTTATAGGAAATAAGTGCTCGATGGAATTACCCAAAGTTTTAATTACGTCTGGAGAAAAGCCTGACACAAGCTAGAGCTTAAGGGATTACGATTGGGTAAGATCAGCATTCCCAAACAGAAAACTAAAATATGAGGAAATGAGAAGCACTGGGACAACCCCCTTCTACGTCTTAGTATGCAAGTGGCACCTTTCCCCGACGGTGACAGCGGTTACGGCCAGGAGCCTCCCTCTGCTTTCAACAGCTACGGCAGCACGGTACGAATTAACTGGGTTACGATCCACCGTGACACCTTAGCGCCAGCTTCAGCAAAATTGCCACCTAGCCAAAGTTGCCTAGGTTCACAGGTTAAGTGTGCTCAGTGCCATGAGGCTAAGTATCAGGAATAAACATGATCGGTCTCTATCAGCAGCAAAGGCCGGGGGGAATGGATGGCAGCCGCTGAAAACCAGAAAAGGGGAACGCGGTAAAATGCAGGGAGGAGAATTATTAATGCTACTGTGAAAGCTGATGGCATAGCTCAGAAGGATAGGTATGCATTTATAGCTTGAAGACTTTTACCAATATTTTTACTAATTAGCGAATCATTTTTAAAGCTTTGGGCCAGATTCTTCAGGTTCACTGACGTAAAGCCCTTTGGAGCATTTTGATCCTTAGTCTTTCATTGCAGTTGAGTTCTGCAGTTATTCCACAGCTTTCCAAATTGACAAAGCAAAGCTTCCTTACTCAGCACGCTGGCTACCTCTTAATGCTGTAAAAGCAATACCTGAGGCAAAAAGCACCACAGCCTTACGGACTGTTCTATTCTTTCCCTTCCAGCTGCCATTTCTGGGGAGTGGTGGTGGTGGATTTGGTTAAATTTACCAGCTTATGTGACATCAGTTCAAAAAGAGACTTCACAAAAGATGGAGTCACAGCTGCCTCAGCTCGTGAAATAAGTAAAAATCACTCAGTGGATGATAGTGGAAAATTTCTCTATTATTTCAATGCCCAGAAGAATATTTAATTGTATATTTAAGACTGCAGCCTCATTTCAAAAGGATGCCCGTTCACACGAATAGAATGGCAGGAAGTGACAAACCCGACTCATTGCTGTGGATAAGCACATTAGTTGCAAGAGATTGGAAAGATTGGAAAAATATTGCAATGAAATGTTATTAATCTAATATTCTCAGCAATCATGGTTGGGATTTGACATGAGCACCGAATTAGCAGCAAAAAAATCCCATCCTTCATTCTGCCCCCTCAGCCTGCAGACTCGGGAATCTGTTGGCACGGCCAAGACAACCCGTGCAGTCAGAAGGCCCAGACATCCTCTCTTTGGTTCTCACATTCTTTTTTCCTAACTTTTTCTGACTGCACACAGAGAATTTGGAAGAATGAGCAGAAAAAAGCCCAGCTCCTTGGAATTCCATGTATTCCTACTTTTCTCAAAGTCTTTCCAGTGTCACTTGTTTGGGAAAATAGTATATGTCTGTATCGTTCTCTGGGAAAGAGATAATGCAGAATATCCTGGGAACTGACATTTTTATTTTCCAACTCATAAGCAGTTTTGCTTGTAAATATTTCTACTGATCTTCAGAAATAGCATTATGGAAACCCCATGAATCGAATTCTCCATCACACAACAGCTCTCACTTGGCTGCGAAGCTGTGATTCTCTTGACAGTGGCACTTGCTGCTCCTCCTCCAAAATGGGGATATTAGGAACAACTCTAAACCCAGAAAAGTCAGACCGTGAGTCTGTTACGCTGGCCTGGGTGGACTCCTTTACTCCAGGGTTATCAGAGCATGAGAGCTACCAAATCTGTACGATAGCACTTTACACTCCTTTGCAATGGTGTTAATGACGGCACAAGGTTGCAGAGGAGAGCAGAATCAGATCTAAAATTGGAAATTCTTTTCCTCACATTCATTTTTTTTTCTGATTCCCAGAGGAAAGCCACTCTCATTTCCCTGAAATACAAAAATGTGTTCCTTATTTTTAACCTACCCATTGTCATCTAGGTCATTATATCGTGATGATTATTCTAAAATTTCCTCTTACTTTACCAACTTGAAATGAATTGAGCTCACTGTGCAGCGCACGAAGCTGTCTCCGAGTAGCACACCCAGTGACAGGACATTTTCAAACAACCTTCAGTCGTATGATTCATTTCCCTACGGCTATTTTACATGAGTATTAATATACTCAGAACTTCCCTGCCAACAAGGATTGGCCTCTCAACTTACTTGTTTGGTGAGGGTATCTCCCCTTAGGCATCTCCCTCATTATATCCAATTAGCAGTTACCATTTTATCATCAGAGTTCGCTGCCTAAGTGTGCCTTGCCTAGTGCTACGCTCTTTCTCCCCTGCACGTATACTGCTGTGCCTTCTCTGTTACAGCTTCCTAAACTTGGTACACATACAGAAATACCCAGGAATACCTCATCGACAAGCTTCACCATACAGGGACCGGAGACAAACATACAGCATTTGTGTCCAAAATTAATTTAATTCTGAAGCCAAATATTAAAATTATTGTTATGGTCCTGCTGATAATAGAAAGACTGAAACACAAAAATCTAAGAAAGGACAAAGTGACTCAACACTCAGCATATACCAAGCAAGTTGACAACTATCCCCCCAGCACAGCAATGCTGCAGTTGCCACGGCCACGAGAGCACTTCCAGAACAACGACATCTCTTTTTAATTAGTCGCTTAGCACTTAGCCTGCTTTTTGTTAAACTCTCCTGAGACGGCAAGAGTTACACCAGCGCCGAACGCGCTCTAGTTCAGAGACGAACGGCTCAGAGCAGCGCTCCGTATGCGCAGTGACAGAGCTGGGAGCCAACTTTGCAGGTCACCTGCTTTTCTCTAAGGTGGATACAAGTAAGAGCAAGATGATACCATCACAGTGCATCTGTTATGTGTTACTGATTAACACTGACCACAACTTGCCAGAAGTGATTAGCACTGCGGAATGAGTCATTTCACCTAGAAGCATTCCAAGGATAAAGACACTGCCGATATCTAAAGATACCTAAGTCACGTCTAAACGAGTTAAAGTTGCAGAACGAGGGTAGCCATGTTAGCACAGTGTGACGCTCGCTTCTCAACAGAGCTAATTAATCTGTGAAGAATGCCGCGGTAATAGGGCTGTGCTGACTTTGGCAGCAGCCCAGCGCGGGCCTTTACAAAGCACTGTTAGTCTTGCTTTCAAGAACACCAGCCCAGCATCAACAACCACTTTCCAAGTACCTCAAGAACTGGTTAGATTAAGGTAGAGCATAAATCTCCCACCAATTCACAAATGTAATTCAAATTTTTTTTTTCAAATACAGAAATATTCCTTTTAAGTACGCTTCTCATGTAACACTCCCTTTGACAAAAATCCCCTTCAGGATCATAGGCCAAAAACAACAGGACAAAAAGATAGGTAAAGATATTCAGCAGAAAGAGTCATTATAGTGTTTAGCTGATTGGCTAGGTTCATACATGACAGGGAAAGAACAGAATATCTTGTTATCTATGCCTGCTAAAAACTGAGACGTTCATCTGCCATTAATGGATGTATTTCAGTGGATTTCCATGGAACTACTTTATTTTATTTTAGTTGAACATTCTTTATTTGGGTCCAACATATATAAATTTCATCAATAAAATATCTATTCCAGAAGCAGCTGTTTGATAAACTGAGTGCGTGCTGACATCATTACTTTTGTTTATTTTTAGGTAAGATAATAGTTTTCAAGCTTTGTTTCTAGCACTATTTTTTTAAAAGACTGCTCTGAGTGTTACATTGATCAGAAAAATTAAATTTGTCTGGATTTCTGCAGGAGGCATCTGTTCTCCATGCTAATTATTAATCATCAGTTGATTAATGAATTACCCTAGAATGAAATCAAAAAGCCCACGCATGACTTTTACGTGCATACTTGCACACACATATATACACACTTTTTTACATCCAAACTTTGAGCAATGAGGTTAAGGACAAGCTTCTTCATGTAATCAGAGTCAGTACAACCTCAGTTATGAAGGTATGGGATGTTTCCCATCAGCTGCTACAGAACTGGCTAGAGACTTTGGAATTGATGTCAGGGAGTTCAGGCTGGCGAGGCCTTTTTGAGTCACATCACCAAGCTCCTGTGTTCCTTGCCTTTTATCACAGTTTGTTCATATGTAACTAATTCACTGTGAGGCTTGATAAAACATTTGCAAATGCTTTGATAAAAAGCTATCCATGAACTCTATCATTGCCATTATTTGCATTATCTTACCATGGAGCAGTGTAATATACTTTACTGTTATACACCAGCAGCAACTTATGAATCACTTCCACCTAACTCATGAACTCAGGACATGAACAAGCTGTGGAAAAATTTGACTTGAACATAACTCCTTTTTCTTCGGAAGTATTCTGCTACAGTCTCTGTCCTTTCGGCAAGGAAGGGACATGAGTTCTAAAGAACTTCCTGCTTGCATATATTAATAACATTCACTAGTGTAAAAGACTTTTTAAAACTTTTCCTAAGCATTTGGGTAAGACTTGGACAAGATGAGAAGAGCATGGATAAGGTCAATATAGGAAACTTACCAGTAGATGACTTCATAAGTTTCACATACCGCAATCCTGCTGGAAAGTGATTCATGGAGGAAAAGGTAATGGCAATTTTCTGCCTCTTCTGCTTTCTCCAGTTTGCTTACAGATGTTTGCACCAGGCCTCTGTTAAAATAAAATTATGCATATTCAGTAAATTAAATGTAACCACATCTAGACATACCAGCTGATGCTCTGATCTTCAGGTGCATATTTGACATCTAGACTAAGGTCTTGACCCGATATCAGTTATTTTATGTAATCAGTTGATTGATATAAACTAGATAGATTTTAGTTATTCATTTCAACAACTAAGTTGACCTGTAAAGGTTCCGTGCTATAGAGGGATTCTGTATTCAAATGAAAAAAACACGCCAGTAATACTGCCTATTTGTTTCTAGGAGAGTTGCTTTTTACATGTGTTTTGTCTCTTAATAGCTTCAATTCCTGAAGAAAATCACAACATTATTTTACATGAGAAGTTAAGCTATTTAGTGCAATCCAATACCACTTGATTCATAATAAATCAAACTACAGTATACATTTTCAACCACGTTTTTAAATCCTTTAAATACGTGTAGCTGTAATTGGGTCTAAGGCTATGCAACATAATTAAGAACCTAATGCTTCCTTTTAATGGAAAACAAAAGTTGATTGTTAAAAAAAATATTGTTTCCATGAAGGGAACCTAGCAAATAATACTCCCAAAGCAGGATTGGCTGACATATGGGGGGACATGAGTCAAGAACAATACTGAGACCAATAATTCATAGAAAAACGTCTGCAGAGCACTTACTCCTCCATGCTATTTTTTTTATCATGAGCTTCTGAAGCCACCAGAAGGCAGCTGCGTCGGCTCACCCGTGCTGACTGGACACTCGCAACCCTTCTTAATAAGCTATGAGATACGGCAAAGATGTTTATGCTGTTGAGTTTTTTTTTTTTCTTGTATTGGAGAACTTGATACACCATTTTCTAGGCATAGTATTCAGAGAGTAGCTTCTACTGACGTTAAAAAGAAAATCCAGAAAATTAATTATTGCTCTGTTCCTTCACAGTGAGGCTTCTAGAGTTCTTGACTGACTCCCTTGCTCCTTTCCAGCGCCACAGAGTCACACTGTACCTGACTATGAACAATTACACTGACACAGGCAGTGCAATTTTGTGCTACAAAAATATACTTTTATGACTGCAGGAGAATGAATACAATTCAGGGAGCACCCGAAGAGGAAAGTCACAGGAATCCTGCAATAATACTGCTATCACTGTCAATAAAGAAAGCCTTAACCATGTCTTGAGCAAACAGAAGGATTTATTGCTCTTATTATTTAATGCCTGAAGATGTTCCCCTGTTCATATTTTCACAGAAAATTAATTGTTCACCTGAATGCTTTTCACGTATCAGTCTCTATTTTAAAATGTCCTGCAATTATTTTTAGAAGCACTGACCCTTCACAAACAGAGGGAGAAGAAAAAGCAGCTCTGGAGCAGAACACAAACTCTTCACTTAGCAGCAGCGTTGCTGCATTGCCCTGGTGACAACACACCGGCGAAGAGTAACAACCGGGATCCTCGCGCAGTGCAACACGGCACGGCCAGGGCCGCGCGGATGGTGCCGGCCCAGGTCATGGTGCTGTTTTCCTATGTACCTTCTCCTGAAGCAAGGCTGGGGAGCAAGAAGAGTCTGATGGCATGTGCACCTCGTCCAAGATTAATATTGCACCAGAGGAAAAAGATGGCATAGCCTCAGACCTGAGACATTTCAAAAACTGGATTCCTTGGAAAATCTCCAGAATTGAATGCAACCATTTACAAGGAAATTAAAAAAAATAGTATTCTGAAAATTTTCACAAGAGCAGGGTTACTTCAATGAGATGTTTCATGGGAAGAAGCTGAAAAAAATCACCTTGATCATCTGAAAGCATTCTAGAAGCTGGAAACAAATTCTTTCTGATAACGTTAAAAGCATGTCATGTTGACTTCATGGTTACAGTTCATAATATGCTGTGTTGTTTTCCACTGAAAATAATGATATGCAAAGAAAAAAGTTGAAATGTTTTAACCATATTAAAATGATAAATTGTACCTGCTTGAAATGAAAGCTGCTGATATTCCAAAATGAAACTATGCAATGGTTCCAAATAGAAGTAATAAGGTATATTTTTCTATTTAGAATTTCACTGAAAAAAATTCAACTGCTTAGGCATCTCTCTCCCACAAACACAAATCTAGTTTCTGTCCCGCTCCACTATATTCAATGCTTGTAAAGATTATTTTATTACCTCCCTATGAGCTAAATTGTTCCTGTTTGGCACAGACTACTGGAAAAATCAATGCAGACCCACTCCACTGTGGAAGGAGTAACAGGAAACGCTGGGGTTTCTCAGAACTCCCTGGTCATCCTGGGAGATGTGTGGAACAATTTAAGGCACCCTTCTAGTGAGGTACAGTAGATTCACCACTATTAATCTGGCTGTACTGGTAACTGCAGAGCTCGATAGCTACTTCTACGGCTGATTATTTTTAGAAGTTAGAATGGAGGAAGGGATGGGAAAGAGCTTTGTGTTACTCTGCATGAAGAAAACAAATGAAAGAGGAAGACTTGCGGAAAGGAAGACCTTGCTCCGATCAGCAAGGCGTCAGTAGGTTCACTTGGTAAAACAGTAAGATGCAACAGGAATAGCTAGTAAGTATTTAAAGAGAGAGAAAGCAGTGCGATTCGAATGGAGCCTGGGTGTTATTTCAGGCAGTCCGTGAAGCAGAGGCCTCGGGATGATGCAAAGCTGCTAGAGTGAAGCAAACCGAGAACAGGTCGGACACATAAAGCAGGGAGAAGAGAGGAGAAAATACTCATGCCCCGTTTAACTGGCGCACAGAGACACTGCCTAAGTGTCAACCTCTCAGCGCTGAGGTCCATGAATCATCGCTATCAAACAGCATTCAACTCTCTACAGGGAACCAGTGTTTTTCCTTCTCTCACACCGCTCGGAACCTTTAGTTTGTCATATTCATTTAACATAGCTATTGGGTGATACCTCTCCTTATTTGCTAGGAGCCTGAAACTGAGCTGCCTGTAAGGCAAACAGAGTGCTCCTTGCTTATGCCACGGTTATTCATTCAGTCATCAGGAGAGGCGTTGGAAAATAAATACTGGTGGTTGGGTTTGAACGCAGTATTGCACAAACCACGTAAGGTTCCTCTCGGGAGAAGCGTGACGGCGTCTCTGTGATAAGTCATACCGTCCTCTTCCCCTTTTCTCATAAGGCAGGCTGGGAGGATGCCATGACTCTAAGCTCTCATAAAAAATTAAATTAGCTTCCCTACCTTAGGCTTTTATGATTTAGTATTTTTTATCAATTCCATAAAAGAAAAATGAAGCAAAAAACTGCTAAAACTTGTACAAGGAAGGTAATGAACCATAATCCAGCTTGTGAATGAAAACGATGGCTACGCGATAGCTGTTGCGGTCCTACAGTCAGGGCGTCTGACACCAGTAGTGATCTGAAACCTATAGCAAATTGGCCAGATTATTCACCGCCTTCCATTTGCTCCTGCGAAAAGGGAGTATACAACGTTATCAGGGTGGGTGAGGATTCAGGAAAGGCAAGGCAGAGCGCAGAGCGCAGCCCTAGGCCCTGGCCTGAGGCGACCCGGAGGGGCTGCGGTGGGAAGTCTCCTTGCTGTTCCCCATGCCCTCTCTTTCCATAAAAGACTCTACTCTCCGGCACTCACAGGGTGGTGTCACTGATTTGCCAATACTGTATATGTGATTTTAGAAAAGTAAAGAAATCTGGCTTAAAGTCAAAGGGAGAAAAACGAACAGAACTGTTCAGCAACTCTTCCTGCTCTTTCCCCAGAAAAAGATATTAGTTAAGATCTAAATATTAACATGATTTTCCTTTTCTGATTCTAAATTTGCTCCAATCTGCAGATCTAAGTTTGTCCTGTAATAAAGATCTAAACATATTTTTACATCAGTTCATACAAAAAGCTAGAAGCTTAAGTAAAGAATGAGATTCTGTCATTACTCACATATTATAAAATTATCCTCAGGCAAACATAACGAAATGTCAACATTTTCTGTGTACACAGGATACATACACATGCAAATGTTTGTTGTTTATCCTTGTAATTCTGCATTTTGTTCTTTGAGTGCATAATTATAATGCAAGAAGGCAAAGCAAGATATTGTGGCAATTCCATTAAAATTAATATGGAAAATGGTGATAGGCTACACTGAACATGCCAAATTCATCTATGGCATGAGTCTAAAGAAGTCAGTGGAATTAAATCAGAAATGAATGTGGGCATATACATCCGTATACACACACAGCACGGGCTTATTTCATTGAGCAATTTCTTCATTATGCAAGAAACCCAGATTGAAATCTGGTGCAATCTGTATAAGCTAACCTGATTTAATGCGAGCTGGAAAGTTCGCTGCAGAATCAACCCTCCTTAGCAATGTTCCATTATCTTTGCTTAAGGTGTACAGGAAATGATAAATGCCTGCACTCCTGAAATGCACAGTATCTGGAAGTTTTACATGAATGGCAAGTTGAACAGATCTCTTCCTATGACCTATGTGATCTACCAGTGAAAAGCTTAGAGTAATGACAGGTACAAAGGTGGGCTGCAGAGTTTTACTTTACTCATGTACCCTGAAGCAGCCACCTTATTTCTTAGATACTTGACTGTTGCATAATGCTAGCTGGTGAAAAAAGGGCAAAAAAAAATAGAGCAGGAATGAACAAGTCGTGCTGGGGCAGCTGAGTAACTGCAGGTGTTTTATCAAGAGAACCTGAAAACAGGAAATTGTACTTCTTTAATACACTGATTATTTTACTCTTTTTAAAGGTGCTTTAAGTTTTGTGCAAAAGTTTTAAAAGAAAATAACAAAGCCTGATAACTAAAAAATTAAACAAGGAACACTACTAAATCGTTGACTTAGTGGGTTTGTACTGTAACTTAAATATGTTCATAAAATTGTAATCCATAAAATCACAGGTTTTTTTCTTCCCGCACTCACAAACAATTCCCATTATGTTGCTAGCACATACTAATAACAACTAAAAATGTTACATCTGCATGATCATGTCCTACAGATTTTTTTTTCTACAAAATTCAACAGAAATGGAAAGAGAATTTCTCTGCAAGGTATTTATTCATTAGGCAATTAAGCTAAGCTGAATAGGCTACTCTTTCTCCCAGGATTTTTTTTCAGCATATGAAAGCACTCAAAACTATTTTCTAAAAGGAAAACCCTCAGTTTTAAGAATGGATAATGGTAGACAAATAAAAATCAGGAAGAAGGCTGGCAAATATCTACTGATTTGCAAGCAGCAGGTTTTCTTCTGGGATATAAAGAAAGAAGAAATATGTTATTTTTTTCTTAACGAAGTCTATGCATGAACTGTTCCTTTCGGCCCAGTTCTGGCCTCCCCACTTGGTGTCAGCCACCCTGCAGAATCATGGCCTGCAACGGCAGTGAGCTCCTTGCTCTGGGGGCTTCGCAGTCACACTTCCAGAATACGATCCCTTATATTTTCATTATCCTTGTGTGATGTTTACAGCCAGATTCTCAACTGTTAAGATAGTATCAGAGTCAAAACATTTTAAAGAGTTGCTGAAATTGTTTGCACCGAGGTGTTCGACTGACTGGCCCACCATGTCCCACCTGTCCTTCTGGCTCCAGCTCAACCGTCCAAAGACGCTCAACGGAGTTAACTCGCCACCACACCGAAACACCGAGTCAGCAGCGATCTCCTCACACGTCGAGTCCAGTCCCTCAGTTCCTAACTACTTGCACCTTATAATCCCTCTCATAATTTCCCATTTTAAAAAATAAGATGACATTTTTGGCCCCTATTAATGCTATTAGGAGCCAATTCCAGGCTTTTCTTTCTCTGATGATTAAAAAGTTTCTTCTCATTTCCAGACTAAATGTATTCACAGCCATTCAGCCCAATTTGTTTTAATGCCAACGCTTGCCCTTTACCTTAAGTAACTCGGCTCCATTCTTGCACTTAGCTCCTCCTCTCTACCTGAAGGGCCCACAGACGATCGTATTCGCCGTCAGCCTCCACTTTGCCGTCAGACCAGGCCAGCTCGTCCGGTTCCCTCTCACAAGATTAGCGCTACGTACCACGCACTGCATTGCCCCACTGCGTCTCTGCCCTAGTCGGAACGTGGACCCGGACAAGCAATCCCCACTGTGCTCTGTAAACCTGAGGAACAGTTTCACAGCAAGCATTTCCATTCATCTCACAAGCACAAACTGCAGAATCCAAATTCCCATACAGTAAGAGTTCATTCATTATTTTGTCCAATTCTTTATTTCATTATTTTGGGTCAAATTCTTTGCAAATGCAAAACATTCCCCAGATGCTTCTTAAGAGTGCATTTAATTAACCAGCTGAGCTGTTCTTCATAAGGTATTACAAGACCCAGGTATCTAGTTTTAACAAAACATTTAAGAACTGGGCATTTGAATACATAATTAAATCATCCACCGTTAAATCAGATAGGACGAAAAACCAAGAGATGAAAATCCTTGCACTTTGGGGAAAATCTTAATTGTGTACTGTTTAGAAGAAATGTCTCTTTTAAGAATATTGTTTCCTTAATGTTCATTCCAATAATTCTTTTACCTTCTGCTCCATCATTTGAAGGAGTGGCTGCAGAAGACCAGATACATTTAAACAAGGGGCCAGTCCTGTATCGACAGTCTACAGCCATGCTTCAGAACTGTTTGCTGACCAGAGCAAACTTCTCACAGATCACTTTGTAGTATCAAATTTACTTGAAAAAATACAAGCAATATATATAACATGGGGTTTTCTAGACATCTACAACAGCCTTGAAACCCACTAATGACTGACAGACCACAGATTAGGAACCTCTGAACCACTCATTTGATATGATGTATTGACAACTACCTTCTTCACCAGCAATCTCCCACTCTCCCTCTCTCCAAACATCCCTTCTTATCTATGTATGTGGCAATACCAGGCTTCTGAGCCAAACCCTGATTCTTGCTCAAACCTGACTCTCACAAGAACGCAAACGCAAACCTTTTTGAAAGCAGACTCACACTAGTGAAGTTTAAAATCACTACATCAGGAGCTGAGACTTATCAGGAAATTATGTGTTCTTCTGCTGTAAATAGAGCCATTATCAATATTTAGCTATTTTAATAACATGAGTGATGGATTATCCAATGGGTGAATATATTGTCCCCATTTTACAGACAGCTGTGAGCTCAAACAGGATGCCAAAGCTCTCTTGGATCGCGCTGCAAGTCATTGGCAGGACCACATCAGAGCTGGCAAGCTGGACTAGGACACAACTATGTGACCTAGAGTAGGGTCTAAGCGCTGCCCAAAATAGCAGTCCTACTTTACACAGGCAAACATTGCCTCCTGCTCAGATCAAGTCGTTAAAAGGAGGCAATGACATGCAGGGCAGTGACAAAGAGCTGTGCTGGCTCGGTGGCTGCATCGCTGCAAGGAGTCACGCTAACTTACCTCCCTGCCTGACAGACTGTCTCTGCACTATGCGATGAGCCGTGCAATCCTGCTTGATGATTTCTCCCGAAAGATGAACCTTTCTTTCTGCCTATGTCTCATCCTCATTAAAAATGCTATTACAACCTGCTTCAAATACTGATGTGGAAGGTGCCCTTTCACTTTCTTTTGCTTCTCAATGAATAAGTTAATAAGTTTTCTCACACAGTGCAAACTACTTTACCCTTGCCCTTCACTTCTGTGGTGTTAGGTGAGAAAAGCTCAAGAGCATCTACCTTCTCATTTACTTCGATTATTTACAGTCTCACTCTTACCTTCACTGCTATAATTGCCTGTGAGTTACACAAAATCAGTCACTTGCCTTTACTCATAGCGAATAGCCCCATAGACTACAGCAAATCCACTCTGAGTGCAGTATACTTTAGTTTATGGCACCCATGAATCTCCCCAAACTCAAGAACTTTAACAGGGGAAGTAATTCAGAAAACAACTTCCACTGTCTCTGCAAAACAGGATGCAGCTTCTACCTTGCTCTTCCTCAGACACTCTGTCTCCAAAGTTAACCTGTTTCAGTACAATTCCCAGAGTGTCAGGATACAGTGTCGATTCCCAGTAAAGTGAATGACTCAAATGTAAGAGTATCGTAAATGTCAACAAATGTCAGCACTTTCCCTTCTAAATGTAATTAAAATATATATATACATATATGTACAGAGAAATAACTATCTGAAAGCCTGGACTTCAGATCTGAACTTACTCAGATGTGAGGATTAATAGGAATTCAACTGAAAGCCAAGATACAAAGTCTCTCCCTTGGTTCTGGAACAGCTCCAAAATGAGGACAAGCCTTATTAGTGTGCAAAAAAAAAGCAGAAGTGTGCTGAGAACTATTCATGGAAATCAACCAGAATCCAATCAAATCTTGGAACTCCAACCTCAGTTCAGCCTTGTATTACAAGTCCAAGCACAATCCATCTTAAAATTAACCTGAGTCCAAACAAACCCAAATCCCAAAGACTTCATATTCTCAGTTCATGCTAATTCTCTATCCCTTCCCTTCCTTTTGCATTTTAAATGTGATGGGGAAAATGTTTATTTGAAGAGGGATGGATTGATATTGAGAATGTGAACTACACTGAACCACAGAGAATAAAACCAGTGAAAATCATTTCATGAAATCTAGGTTCTGAATTTTTCCTAGATGAGCCTGTAACATTTCCACCTAAAGAAACTGTGATGTGAAAGCCACTAGGTATGGAAGTTGCCAGGTAACTATAATTCATGTTGGCCATGACAGGGAAAGATGACTCTTCTTAGCTTCTGATACCCAAATCCACATCTCTGGGATCAAGTCGCAGCAGGGCGACAGCAGCAGCAGTCAGAGAAGCAGAATCTGCTACGGCCCTCCTCTCTCGGAGGGCAGGGGTAGCCTGGCAGGCAGCCGTATCAAATGGTGGTGTAAGAAAGTACTTGCACTTTTTCTTATCAAATAACCATACCCACAGCAGTACTCAACAACAGGCACAAACCAACCAGTCCCCTACCCCTCTTACCTTGGATACTGATTTCAAGTGCCTCGATACATGATCTGCACTTTTTTTCAGCTCTGCTACATGCCATGCTTGCGTTATTAACAAGGCTGAAAATAGCACCGAGTCTGTGAAAAATGTATTAATTCTTGGGATAAGTATTTATTGACCCCCTAATGCGCTGGCCGCTTCCTCTGCTCTGTCAGCTCTAAGGAGTTTTGCTCTTAGGGATCCGCTTCATTCTCTCAGAATAAAGAAATCCAGGTGTGAGGTAAATTGTATATGGTCTTGAATGTACTATATACAAACTATGCTTAAACTGTTTTCTGGTTTTGCTTCCCCACAAAGCCAGGTGTTTGGATTTTTTTCCCCTACGTTATGCTTTTAATCTTTGCCCAGATGCCACAATGGCATTTGGGGCTGCTTGATACAGTTTCAAAGCACTGTGTTTGATATTTATGAGCCTTATAAACTGGCTTTGTTTGTCTGAAGCAGCTCTGGCTGCTGGCAGGGCTTGTTGTAAGTTTTGACTGCAAACAAGTTTTGACTGCATTTCAGGTTCCTTCGGAGTGAAACCTTGAAAAATCCGGTAAGACACACTAAAAGACTTCAGGCATGTCTATACTCCTGTCCCTTGGGGTGCTTTAAACACCTTCTGAGGAAGGGACGGATGTGAACTAGTTCCCACTGCCCTTTCAGCTTTTTTCTCTGAGCATCATTAACAAATACCCACCATGTTTTCCTCTGGCCATTTCACCAGAAATCATCTGATTAACTTATCTCTCAGTTCTAAGTTTGCTGATACACACATTTACAGGAAAATAGCAAAGACTAAAAGGAATACAGTCCACACTGGCGCAACTCAGCATAGCATGCAGACTCCATATCGTTTCCATAATAGCTTGGCATCTTCCAAGCATTGTCACCTCAGCCACTCAGGAACAGCTGCGGTCCAGCTCTTGTCCACTCCTAGGTTCTTCTAAGCTGAAGTGGGGCAGAGGCCTACAAACACTACAATTTCCCACTGCTATTGCCTCCTCTTTCTTTGCCAGTGGTGTGTCGCCGCTGATGTGATGGAAGGACAAACACTCTGCATCTTCCTGCTAACTCTTCCATGGTTTTATAGACTCTATTTGCATTGTAGCACGGAAAAGCTTCCAGCGTGCAGAGCACTATAAGCCATTCCTAATGGCTCCCAGTGCCAAAATAAAGGCTAAAGAAACAATTTCAGCCATATCTACATCACTTAGGTGATGCTCCTCAAAGTTTTATTTTGCTAATAAGAGGTTCACACAGCTCTACTTGCCAAAGCAAGCATAATCAAGATGCCCTTATTAAAGTATTTACATGTCCTCTCTCTTCATGGACAACAATGATAGTAGTAAAATAAAAAATGCCAGGAATGTTCTTGACACGGAAATGTGATTTTCCATGATGTTTAAATCATCTCTAGCGGTTATGGCCAGGGCCAACTAGTTGTATCCCAAATAACTCTCAGCACATGTTGGGTGTTAACTCAGGCTGAGGACCCTTTCAATATGTGACCCTTTGGTCACATTGTTTGAGAGGGGAAGAGAGTTTAACCTTATGGATATACCGAGATTATGCCACCTGGTGTGATAGTTAAAACATTTCCTGACACCTTTTAATTTTCTAGTAGAGATGCAGTAACAGTCTATCTATCTAATCTACTGAGCTTCAGTTTAGGGTGGGAGGAAGGGAACAAATTATGCTTTGTAAGGGCACAAGGAAAATAATGCATACTTTCTCAAAAGCATTCAGATATGCAGTGCTCACATCTTCAAAGATCTAGGTTTAAGTTTATTCATCAATGCAATCTATAAGCAGAAAGGAGATTAAATCCAGTTTAGGTTAGAATCCAAGAAAATTGAACAGCTTTTTCTTTCTTTTTTCTTTTTTTTTTTTTTTTCAGACAAAGCCTGCAGCTAGGGTTAATGCCAAAACTGACCTTGTAGTTCTTCTGCTGCTAAGCCGCAGGAAGTGTAACACTTAGGCAACTGCCAGTATGACTCATCCCATGCTAAGAGAAATACCTAACATATGTAAGGTATGCAAGGTAAGTTCCCCTTTAGGAGAAGTCTTCTCTATCAGTTATAAAGACAGTCTTGATGACCAATTTGGTGTGTATACCATAATTTTAGAAGGTTAAAATTAGGTGAGATTTTATCGCATTTAATACATCTGTGAGGCCACAACCAAATCTGAGTAAAAAGTGTATATGGGGCCAATATGTTTTAGGAAGGTTAGATTAATACCTTTGAGTTAATACTTCACAAGAAGAACTTGAGATAAGAACTTGGAGAATTCACAGTATAAGGCCCAATGATTCTACTAACTTTTTTGCACAATTTTTAATCTTTAATCCTCTTCACGGTAATGTAGGAGCAACTTTTTTTCATTGGTATAGATTCACTGACTTCTAAATAAATCAAATTCACTTTATAAAATTTGTATCTGTTCCTTTTATTTCTCACAATCAAAGGTAAATGTGTAACTTTAGTTAAATGTTAAGAAGTCAGAAGGATTGATCACTGAAATGACACAGAAAATCTGCTAAGGAACATCTGTTCTAAGAAATTTATTATTGTAGTGCTTCCTAAGCCCCCTCCTGATTATCATGCAAAGGTCTGCATACTAACAAATCTGCAAAATATCAATTTACAGTGGCTGTCTATTGGTTTCTTAGCACATCAGAAAAGCATAAATGCATGGCAATTTCAGACACAGCCTATCATGGACCGACCTTTATTATAGCAGATTAGCTCCAGTGCCACAGGCTTTGTCATATTCTCTATCCCAGATCTATATTTTCTGTTCTCAATCTTGAAGCAAACAGTGAAGGGAAATTGTTTGCTAAGATACATCTTGGATCCCCAAACAAATGAGAATGAATGTCTTGTTTTCTTATGGTGAAAACTGTCATTCTCTGCAATGAAGAGATATAAATAAATATACATCAAATTATATAACATGTCACAGAGCAGACAGTCACAAGATGAATTCGTCTTTTTTAAAGCATGGTCTGAGCATAGATGTTGAGAAAATGAAAGCAGTGCTGCTCTTATAACATACAGCATGATTCCTTTGACCTGGAGATAAAGGAAGACAAAGCAACAAAGACATGTCACTCTAAAGGATATAAAAACAGAGATGTCCGAGTGCCTTGGTTTTGTGTGCAAGCTTTCTGGAAAGACAAAAATACTTCCTTTAAATTCCCTTCCCTTTATCAATATTATTTTATTCCCAGAAAGCATTACTGTAGCTCACTTACACAGAAATCACTCATTGTTAATGGAAAAACAAATCAACAACATATTTACTCCACTAATGCACTTCCCTAGGTCACATAATACAGAAAAGCTTTTAAAAATCATTTGTTTGAATGATTATATTATTTTTTCAGTGTCAAATACTTTGTAATGTCTTTATACATAGTAGTAAAGCAAGGATTTTCTTTCCAGAGCTTAGAAATAATTAAAGTGATGCCCAAACTTCCTTTAACTGTTTCCTTAACTGAGCAATCATTCGTGTCATCATCGAAGCAAGCAACAGTCCAGCATTAGTTACTGTTCTTTCTTTCATTAGCCTCACTAAAAACAAATTTAAAAACTCATCTAAGTAGAGGTCTAAAACTGGAGAGGAAAAAGGGAAATCCAGTAGGGACACAGCTTTTGCAATTCTCCTTTAAGCAAATGTCACTCAGGCATCACGGGAATGGGCAACCTTACAAACTCCTAAAATAGATGGGAATTCTTGCCATCGTCAGGGTCAAACCTTGATCCCTACTTATGCAAACAGCAACATAATCACCTGAATAAGGTGTTGCTATATAGAAAGAGGACATCAGGGTTCTAGATTGGCTGATGCCACAGCATCAGTATCATGATCCATAACAAGCCACTTTAAAAGCTACTGAGATATGAAAAAGTCAGATTCTTGGTTTTATGGACTGTGCTACACTGCAAAAATAAAGTCATTTGAAGACTGAAAATAATACATGCTAAAAATAGGTTCATGTATTATATGAATCACATTTAATGATTCCAAACAGATACTTTCTGCAAATACATCTGTAGCAAGACTGTTGTGATATGCAGCAACTACATTCAATGAAGGGGTAAAAAATGATAAACTTTTTCACATATTTCATGATATGGCATAAAAGTGCAAGTAAGTGTGACCACTGAAAGGGTTGTGGGACACTGATCCTAAGGCTTATCTTGCTGTCTTCAGTCAAGTAAAGGCCCCACTGGATTCAATGACTCTTGGGGATGGAAATGACCAGCCATATAATTCATCCCCTTCCCAACACAGACCTCCTCCTATCCCACGTCATAGGTTGTTAGCTTTAGGAATGTGGTTTCTGCCCTTTCCAAGAAAGGAATATTCCGCCGTCTAACATATCTCACAGTCAAAAGAATTTTGTTTGCATTAGCCTGAAATGTAAGAGAGAAAAAGAAAAACAAACACGAAAAGCTGGAGTTCCAGAAATAGGATTCATAGCAATGCACTGAAACTGCAATCAGGACATAGATTCATAGTCCCACATAAGTAGGATTTGAAGAAGGGAGGAAAATAGAAGGAAATGTGAGGTAGAAAACATTTCTAAGAAACATTTTAACTTAGCAAGTGAATATAATTCCAACCATCTGCCTTAGAATTATGCACTCGCCTGCCTCACTGTCACACAGGGATACGCATAAGTGGCTCACATAGCTAATTACTGATAATAAATAAAAGTGATGCACCACATCCTCCCATCCATCCCATTCATTTCCCTGCAGCCATCCCAATAAAAATACCTGGAACACAGTAACTTTGTTCCATTGCAAATTTTTAATGAGGAAGGTTTTAAAATGTGTTTTCCTTCCACATACACTTTAATACAAAAACAGACATGTGGCAGGTCATACCTGTCTTTTAAACTCAATATCTCACATGCTGAGCAAAGCCAAAATCAAGCCTCAGCCTGATTTCAGCAATCGCTTTGGATCAGGAGCAAAAAACCGAAAGGGAAGAGTTCCTTGAGAGAGTTTGCACTCTCAAAGGAAATCTACCCGGACAGAAATTTTCTGAAACTAATATAAATCCAAGAAAATATAATGTTATTTCCATGCAGCTCTACTCATTTGTTTTGTATTTGTTTTATTCTTTTTCATTTTTATTAATCTAAATATCTGTTACTGAATATTCATCTCTCTCTCCTCCGAGACAGACTTAGCAACTCAGAAAAGCTGGAGCCGCTACAGCAAGCAGACAGTTTCTCAAGTTACTTCACTTGTTTCTACTTCAAAAATTATTTCCCTTTGCAACATATTTTGGTTCAGAAACTCAATTTTCTTTAACAATTCAGTACCAAAAGCTGACTAGACCAGATACTTCATTATTTGTATGGAATGCAAACACAAAAGATCTTCCATGCAAAATAAGTGATGGGCTGAAGAGAGGGTTATATATTACCCAGAGAAATTATGTATTACCCAATCTATTGCTGTATTCTTTCTCAGGGTCAGGCTAGTTCACACTCACCATTTTAGTCATTAATTTTTTTTTCAAGAGATGGTATTATTATTTCACATTAATCAAAAGCAACTCACAAACATGAACTGTACAACAAGGGCAGTGTAAAAACTAATATCTGTATAGTCATGAAGTAAAAACTGTTCTGAATCAAAATTAAAAAAAAAATGTGAGTTTTAAACTAGAAATGTCAAGGGCAGAATTTAATCTGGTTTATTTATTTATTTTCATTCTTTACACTGACAAGTTCAGAAGACAATCTTCTGAATCAAAATAAATATGGCATCATTTGTGTTCCCAATTAAATGGAAAAAAAAATAATTCTTTGTGTTAGAATCTTTCCTACTATTAGAAAAAAATAAAAATATCTATGCATTAAATTTATAAAAGAACTGCAATACAGATTGTAATTTTGGTATTATTCTGTACTGGTTGTATCTTTTTTAAATCTGGTGCAAGAGGGGAACTAGGACACTGTCTGCTTGTCCCTAACATTCTCAATTGAGCACCACTTTAGATGGGACAGTAGACCTTTGGTCTGACTCATTACGGATATTCTCATGTCTTCAGCATTTAAGATAATTGTCTTAGAGAAGGGAGTGTATGGCTTTCCTAGAAACTTTTTTTTTTTTGTTGATTTGTTTTGGGAGGGGTTTTTTGGTTCAAAAAGAAGCGAGAGTGACACTCTTTTTAATCTGTTTTGCCTTGCTTAGTGCTGCTATTCTGCACTTCCAGTGTAAACAGATTGCCCTTTGATGTCAGGGACAATTCCCCGCATGTTGATAGAGCAGAATATCACAAATGAAATCAATCATATGGCTCTGAGACAAGATTCCATCTGTATCATCATTCTAATTTGAGAACATATTTGGAGCCAAGATAAAATATAATCCTGCATGGAGCTGAACACAGTTCTGATTGGCAGAGGCACCACTCAATGCCACTGAAGCCCAAGGAAAACAAAATCATTGAGCAGTCTGAATCAAGTTATCCAGCTGTATTTCTTTACACTGATGAAAGTGTAGGTTGTGCATGTATACACACATATATTAGTAAAACATTAATCAACTGGCAAATGTACTTGCAGATGTAGCATTTGGATTCGTTGTAACCTGTTAGGTTTTAGCACAGGAATTAAAAGGCATTAGATTTTGCCACTGTTACCTTGGTCGGATCCAACCAACAAGTTGAAGACAACAGAACAACTTACTGACTTCAAGGTGAAGTAAGTCAAGTCCAGAAAGTGCTCCTTGTGGCTGTCAGTAAGGGTTAGGCCTAGCTGAAAACAAGTGTTAGCAGATGAACTTTAGTTAACCTTATTGGATAAAGCACTAGTTAAGTTCTAAAAATAGAGGAGTACCTTGAGTATAAACAACGTGTGAAAGTTGCCAAGATGTCAACGGATGAGAGGGGCAGGTTTTTGGCACTGGTGCTAGCCAGTAGTTAAGCAATAATGGATTTTTACAGGTCAAACAAGAATCAAGCGTTCTCTACCCAGTGCTGTAGCTGATGGTGTCCAGAGTCACTCAAGAATGGACCAAAAATCCTGAGAGACTCCCCAGGGTCTCTGCAGCTCTGCTCTGGGACTATGTACCATATGGCTGGAATTGCTATGTTGATGCCTCCTACTTCTGGACTGTGTCAACTCTCTCACAGGGTAGGGAGGTTGTATAATTCATAAAATTGTACATATCTGTGTTTTAGTATCCAAGTCCATTTTGTCTCCTCACTCTGAATTTGGTAATAAACCATAATGCTCCCTCATCAATCATATCTGTGGAAGCAGTTTAGGAAAGTGACCTATTACCCAAATGTCTGTGATATGAAGATTAGGTGTCAAAAATTACCTAAAACAGGGACATTGAACCTTTCAGGTTACCAAGGCTCTCATGAAGGTAAGCAATTGCTTTACACCATGGTCCCTCCCTGACATACAAGCAAATACTCACCCCTCCTGCAATCAAATTGCAGATGCCTACAGTCATCCATGTCTGTTTGCAAGGATATGGCAAGTCATAATAATACTATCTACTTTTATGTACCTGACACTTGCCCCAAAAGCAGGTATTCCACCATGAGAGAGGCACATGTCTATATATACATATATATAAATATATATACACATTAAAAAGATAGGGCATGCAAACGATCTCGGGTCACCTCAGATTACACACATGCATACCCAGAAGGCACACCCTGTGTTATATCATGTTCCAGTCATGCTATAGATATGGGATTGGGGATATAATGGGGCAGGATGTCTGCAGAGAAAGAGGGTGAAAGAGAGGAGGGCAGCGAGGCACAAGTTGTTCTGACCAGCACATCTGGCCTGTGGTGGCCCTTTCCAGGATATGCCTACCAGTCCCTCGCAGCCCTGAGTAACCCTTGGCAAATCCCTCTCAGAATAGTGTACACTGCCCCAAAAGCATATACCTTGATCCATTTTGCCCATGTCTGCTCACTGATATGGAGGACTTAGAGGATGAAAACACATTTCTGCAACATCTGAATGGATATGGCCTGTCTCCTCCATGCCTAATCAGCAGCTCTGGTCACTGAGGGAGCATATCTTGTGTTTTCCTTCTTCAAAGTCACCTTATTTCTCTGTTGAAGAAAGGCAGAGAAGGAAGGAGAGAAGACATGAAAAGCAGAGGGCTGATAATTTGAAGAATTGGATTATTTTCTGTGCAGACAAATATTCACTGAGTGGATATTTGACCACTGAGAGGGCTCCTTCAGTCTCCCTACTTAGCTTAGGAGCAGCCTGGCCTAGGGAGACCAGACAAGACGTGAAGAAACCACAGTATGATAAAGCTTAGCAGAATCTGACTTTTAATGAATTGTTCTAATCCACAAAAATGATATCCCCCATCTGCTATAAAAAGCACATGTATTATTCTTCATGTTACTTAACTGTTTTTGAACATTGTGTGGGAAAACACAGGAGAAACATTAAACTAGGCTAGGAGGATTTCATAACATATTGTGGCATCTCCTCTCAGTAAACAGCACTGTCTCCTGCAACTCTTCACACTCCGGCATTTTTATGCTGCATTCCTAAAAGGCCAAGAAGTGTGACGTACGCTTTTGGGTCACATTCACATTCACACAACAGCAACACACATTTGTGTAGCTACTAGCAGAAATATCAGCATGCCTTTCCAAGGGAATTCCAGGTCATCTGTATGAACTTGGGACTGGGGAAGTAGGGCTGGAGAGCTCTAGGATATTCAAACTCGGTCAGATGAAAAAGGACTTATGTCAGTTCAGAAAAAGAAGTTTAAAAGTGTTAACTGGACATTATGATTCCTTGATCCTTTTACTAAGGAAGTACAGATAAAAGATAAGACCACTGAATTGTCATTCAGATTGGTTTTATCTTGCCTTAAGCATCTCCATCCTCTAGCATATAATGGGCTCAACTTGTCCAACTTAGAGATGCTTAAGAGCTGACCAAAATTAACGTCTGCTAAGAACTGGTTTACCCAACCATAGTTTCTTGAGGTTACGCAATGCAAGACAGAGCAGGCTACTTCTATAGGCTCCTACTATCGCTGAAGCCAATTCCTCTCTACAGGTGGACATCTAAGATGTGGGAATAAGGAAACTCCTGTCCAGAAGTGCCTATCTTTGTGTTGGCTTATGCTGGCTGCCTGACTTTTAAATACTTAAATTTAGGTGAGGCCACTGTTTTACAGACTGTTACCAGTATGTAAAATCCCTCTTTCCCAGCCACTCGATGATTCTAGTGAGTAGAAACCTGACAAGATGTTTTTTACCACACAAAGTGTTCCCACCACTCCTTTTACCTTAATAAGAAAATTTTCTGAGAAGCTGTAGACTGCTGGCCTCCAGCTTCCCAAGTAGCTAACCAAGAAGGTATATGAAGCTGGCCTAAGAGTATACAACTGTATAAGCCTGGAGATGAAGGAGACAACTCTAAATGTGAAGGACACAGATTAGGCCCTTTCCTCTTTGTGACATAAGTGCTACTTGGAAATGAGACCACTGACAAGTATTTGTAGAAGAAAAGGATTGCAATATTCTACTTGGTTATTTTTCACGTCCTTTAGAAAGTTGTAAGAAAATGCTTCCTATGCTTTTCCTTAGATGTGGAATGACTGATTAAAACCTGAAATTCAGCCATCTTCAGTTGTTGTTTAAAGATGAGAAATGCAAGGAACATGTCAGCAAGAGAGAGATTGTAAATGCAAGAGCATAAACTGAGCACAAAAATACTGAAAATAGCATTTTTTCAAGTCCTCGTCCCACAAGTATTAGAAAGAAAGCTATGTTTCTTAACTCCTCACTTGAAAATCCTGGCTTGGTGAGGCAAATTAGAAATAATTCTGTAGCAGTCAGTGAGCTATGTGGGTGAGAGACAAAAATTGGGCAGTCGGGTGCTGTACCATGATGCTGGACTGATAGCCAACTTGGAAAAAAGGTATCTTTACATAGTAATTGCCTGAGTAAATGACTAACGATATGTTCTGGATACTTGTACATTTTTAACTCTACAAATATACTATTGCATAAAATTGGCTTCTCTCTCTGACTGGTGACAGTGCTGGAAGAAGTGTAATTAGAACCCACTGGGAATCTTTCTGCTCCTTTCAATAGCTCAGTATTTCTTCAGGTATGGTTCCTCTCCTGTGTACACTTCATAACAACGGAGATCATTTACATGAGAAGGAGCTGATTTCCGCTAGAACTACAAAAAGTGAAGATATACATGAGCAGAAGAACCATTTCTGTAGAGCGTGTATATACATATAATCATCACAGATTATTTCTGCTCCATTCCAGCTGTGATGGAGCAATGCTGCCCAGAGCCCACTGACATCCCAAGAGAACTGCTCAGGTATTTAGCCTATGTACTGAGGGAAGGATTCAGTCCCAAATGCTGATTTCCTTTCCTTGACTTTTAACTAGGCTTGTTTGACCTTCTGTGTCTGAAGAATTTAAATAAACATCTTTTCTGTAGTAGCTATATCCCTCCTCTACACGTCTGACAGCCAAGAGGTTTACTGCAAACATTTCCATCTCTTTTATAAACAGGTCATTTGTCTAGTTGAATCAGGCTTGTATAAGATACAGCTTACCGGAGTAACCAGTGTGCATTATCACTCTTTTATTAATGAGTTCTGCACAATACAACTGAACAACTCTTTCTGCAGCTCTTCCAGAGAGCAAGAAAAGGCAAGGGGTTTAAAGTGACTTCTTTTAATCAAGCTGCACCTCATTAATGGAGGCTGTATTTTTATTAGCTTTTTATAATGAGCTTGCTTTAAAATACACTTTAATTAACTCCAGTTCATTTTTGCTTACTCTTCTCTTTGATTTAGAGCAAAGAATGTGTGAGCTGATGCTCACCAACAGGAAGAATTCTTTCATGATAACATCTTTAAACAAATGAGATTTAACCTATTTAATTCAAAAAAACTGTCATTCTAGTCATATGATCCATTATTTTTAACATAAATATCTAAATATAGAAACATCAGCCAAGCACTTTTCAGTACTGAAAAATATTCCAGTATAAACCAGTGTACATCAACAGAAGCATCAGCCTAGCAGATTTCAGTACTAAAATATATTCTTGTGGAAAATTAGCAAAAAACAAATAGATCTATTGGAAAAAAAAATCATCCTTTCTTGACGAGAACTGGAAACAGGTTTTAGCTCGTGGGTAAAAATGTACCTGTCCTAATAATGAATGTTTTAAGCACAGAAAAGCCTTTTTGCAAAAAAATGCAGAAAGAGGTTAAAAGAGAAATGTGATAGAAAACATTAATGTAACAGAAATGTTTTCTATCATGAAAAAGAGGGATAATAAGTAGTGAAGCCATGGCTGAGAACTGACTATGGCTGAAAAAACTGGCGTAGTGGGAAAATCACAGAAAACAAGGTGGTGACAGAACGCTAAAAAAATTAAGGACAGCACAATCTGCCCAAAGGATCTTCACTGACTAAATAGCTGGACATCATATAGGGACAATTAAACAAGCAAGAATTAATGGAAGAACATGGTATTTGACCACAGTTTGACTTTGGGCAGGCTCCTCAGCATCTCAGATGCCCACCCTCTTCTTGCTATGCCTCCTTCTAGCAGCTGCCACCTGTGCTATCTCCCACTCCTTCCACAGCCCCTCTTCAGAGCACACAGCAGTAGAAGCACAATTAGCAACTTCTGAGTACATTTACCTCATTTGTCATCCCACCTTTACAATGGCTTTGCTGCAATGTAAAGACAAACTGAAAGAGTTTCTTAATTTGAGTTTCTTAAACTGAGGCAGAACTTGAGTATAAAGGCAGATAAAACTAC
Organism: Rhea pennata; assembly: GCF_028389875.1. Lineage (NCBI taxonomy): Eukaryota > Metazoa > Chordata > Aves > Rheiformes > Rheidae > Rhea > Rhea pennata. The sequence continues at coordinate 15,046,412 of NC_084666.1, read as the reverse complement.
GATTTTAGCACAGAATTTTTCAAACTGTGGATCCATAACTGTGTTAGAGAGACGTAACACTTTACATCAGTTGGCCATAGATACTTTTAATTGCTGGTAGCTGCTAAGGCAGCTTCATGAAGAGTTTGTGCCCAACAGCAGCAGACTAGAGCCCACATTTAAAAGCAGTTACTTATTCCTTCCCTGGTGTAGCACTTGCAGCTTGTAATTCCAGTCACTTCTCATTTCCCTGAACTAGATGTATTGAGATGCTATTATCTTATCTGCAACAGAGAAACAGCAAGGGAAGGAGAGGTAAAAAGGTGTTTACACAGAGACACCAGAGCCTAAAAAGGGGCCTGAATTTTAATCTGCCAATTTTTAAGTAACACTGCCTCAGAATACAGTAGTTACTATTCATGTACACATGCCTATTTTAAGGAGTCTACCCTATCACAAATGCCATGCTTCTTACTCTTCTTTCATTCTAGAAGTGACACAGGGAGGAGAAAAAGATAGAGGGACAGATTAAACAATCTATTCTTTGTTTGGAAAAAGAAAACAACTTTGTCCAAAAACCACTCAAATCTTTTGATTAAAATGAAACTTTTTCTGTTTTTCTCTACTGGCCTTCAAATTGAGACATATCCCTACCCGAGCAGCAAGGACAACAACAGCAGGGTAGGAAGGGAGTTGTCAAGAAAAGCTTCAGGTTATTCTTGTACTAAATGCAAAATTTTGATTTTTTTCTTTAAGCAAGACATGATTTTAAATCTGTAATTTGGAGAAAAAAGGTGGGGGAAGAATCCTCTAAATCCTACATTTGTGATGTACAGACTTGAGCAAATAGGCTACATTGTCTCTTTAAGGATGTAAAGGGGATCAACTTTCATTTCTGCCACCAAAAAAGGTAGCCAGTTCCTAAGACATGACTTCTCTGCAGTAATGTTGCTTTTTTATTCAGCCAAAGGCATTACCACCTGTTAAAATCCAAAGTACACTGAAATCGGTTCCGATGGGAATTGAATCAAGATCTGACTTAGGCCAGAACGAGCAAGTGTTTATCTAACAGTGAAAAGGAAACAGCAGAGGTTTGGGGTTCTCTCTTCACTCCATACAGGAACTTTGCAGTGATGCTGGTCCTTAGGATCCAACAGAACATCTTCCACGCAGCCTGACAGAGCTGCCTTTCAGTCAGGATACCCCTATGAAAAGCATTTTGCACTAGGCTAACCAGATAAAGGTCACTTGGTCTCACTGACAGTTTTGATATTTCAGTATGTGGTTTGTTCTGGTTACAGTTCAGTATTTAGCAGTTCTGGGGACTAGTGAACACTTGCAAACATGGAGCAGGATGATTTAGTAACCCCACAAATGCAGCCAGGTCCCAGGATGCCTGGTAGTTGGGGAAAGAATCAAGCATAGAAGTTAGGTAGCTTAGGAAGGATTTCACAAATAAACTGTTTTCCTTCAAACTCCAGCAAAAGCTAGTCTCAGCTGAAATATTCCGATTTGACTATATAATTTGAGTATGCTTCAGCTGAATCGTTCTAAGCATTTTTACTTTGTACCTTATAAGAAGCCCATGGAGAGTTGGTCCCAATTCTGTCCTTCAATGTCTAAGCAACCTGATAGACTCCATCTCAATACAACTCAGCCACACTCAGGAAGGTAATGAGTTTCATTAGAGCTGTATTTTCTAGTAAACACATAAAAATTTGTTTTTCATTCTTTCTAACAAGTGAAATAGGGAAATAAATGTTCTGCCCCGTAGCTAAAGAAATCTGAAACAAGTCCAAACAGCTTCTCTACTGAATTTATACAAACAGCAGCTCTAAGATCATAAAAATGTATCACTGTGGAACTTGCAAACATGGCTTCATTTTATTACTGTTACAATGATAATTTGGAGCAGTACATATTTTACACTGAACTTATGTCTGTAACGTGGGTCACCTAATCCCCTTGGACTTTGCTGTGTATCTGAAACTCAGGTTTCAGAACCCAGCTGGTCTGTGCCTGGAAAACCTAATGATGGTAGTGGCAGCTAGTTATATGCAACAAGGACAAATATAGACCAGCCTGTGTTATTCACATGAGTTGCATTTAATGAGAGCCTGGATAAAGCTTCCTCTTTGCTCTGTTGAAGGTACAATTGTACTGTGGAAGTACAATTGATTTCCATGGAATCACTTGTAAACTAAGGTAATGCTTTGAATCAGAGTGGCAAAGTTAAGCCTTAAGGGCTAGAGGCCATGGTGGGAGAGGGAGGGGAAGTCTTTTAAAAGCAATTAAAAAACAGTTATTTCTTCTAGCTCTCAGCCTATATGAATAACAGACCTAAATAAGACAGGAGGCCTTTTGACATTGAGAGATCTGTGAAATTACAAGTCTAGAGGTGTACAATGCTTGAACGGATCCAGGTCCATTCCTGCTTCCTTTCACCATCATGATTTTTTTCTGGATTGCACAGTAGTGCTCAGGCGCTTGGACTGCTGTCACCTATTCTGAGTAAACAGTCTGTGTGCTGCAAGTAACATCCAAGGTATGCAGCAGCAGTCACCTTTTTCCTTCCAATAACAGGTGTGAAATGATCACATAGGTAGGTACCACTGAAAATAGGGATCCTGCCCTTTTCTCAACAGCTCTTGGTCACACACTCTTGTGATGGCTTTAGCCAGTGTAAATCTCAGCGAGGCATGAAACAGCAGGGAAAGATTCACTTTGCTAATTGTGCTGGTGATTTTCTGCTTGTTGTTTCAGCTGTAGCGAACAACTGCCCCATCAGTGGGTTTGGCAGCATAAAGGACGGGTTGGGGTACGAGAGCCCCACAGCAACTGAAGCTCTGCCATCCTTGCCAGGCTCTGAGAGCCTTACGACATTACCCTGAACAGCAGGATGGGAAAATCTGCACAGCAGAAACTACTCTCAGCTCACCTCTGCCTCTCTTGCCCAGAGCTCTTTCCTGTCACCCCTGCACACCCAGTTCAGGAAGATTACACTGCACCAATTATAACTCCATATCTATCCCCTCTTCTTTATATAGCAACACCATACCTTCAAGGGGTACTCTGCAGTCTCAGATGAAAAGGCTTCATCACTTGCAAAGCCATAATGAGTCTGACACATCTTCTTCTGGAATTTGGGTCTCCTCCATTGTCTTTCCCCCCCCCCCCTCCTCCTCATAACTTGTTAAACCAAATATTCTTCAGGTCAGGTAAAAACCATCATCCATAGTCTTGCATCAGTAATAATCTCTGCGTTTTATTACAAACTGCCCTTCAGTTAGGGAAAGGAAGAGACAGATGTTAAATGTTTAGACCAAACTATAGGATTTTGACAGACATCTTACAGCAGTATCAGTCCCAACGCAGTTACTCTTGGAGCTTGAAGTGTAAACTTGAGGACACATGGCATATAGTAAAGGTATTAGAAGTCCATAATATTACTTCATGTTTCATAGAGATTACTTTAATCAAAACCTAAATTGTGCTATGAGATGGGGCTATGTGAAGTCTTCACATTAATCCTTTATCAATTTTTCGGTAAAAGTTATCAATTAGGTTATCAATTTATTACTTACTTACTATTCATTTGTCTTCCTTTCCTTGTAAGGGTTCCTTTCTGCAGGCCTCACCCTCCCTCTACACAGCAGCCCTCATTCATTCTCTTGTGGATAAACCTAATATTGCCCCTGAATGCATTTTAATGAGATTAGTCTTTTTAGATTTTTCCTTATACCACTTTCACCATTGTTCCTACAGTAGCCTACTTCCTTCATAGTTGCTTTTCAGCTGCTAGATCTTGTTTGCATTGCCTGCATTTTATTGCTTAATCTCAGATGTGAACCTGATTTTGAAAACATTGAACCGCAGAGAAAATGCATGGTAAAGATGGCTCTTAGCCTGGGCCACAATATTGTATCTCTTCAATAATGCCGTTAGTGAATTAGGTATCATTAAGTTGAATTGCTTCTGGGAAGTTTTGATAGTAGAGCTTGTTATCAGCAGTTCTGAGACACTTGAGAGAATCAAGCTCAAAAGAAAGAGCTGAAGTTGTATTCAACTTTAAAAAGGTTAGCTATTTTACATTTTGAATATTTGTTCAAACCATTTATTATTTTGGAATTACTCTCTCATTCCCACAGATTGATTGTTTTCCTATTTCAGCTCTACCTTCTAGTAAGAACAGCCAAGCTGCTGCCTTCCATCTCAGCAACAGATCTTCTCAGGTGAGCAGCCAAAAAGCCTTCCCCATATTGGGGACATAGTCTCTTCTGGTAACACACTGAACTAACTCTTCTTCTGGACCACAAAATTCCAGGCCCTTTTTGCAAAACTGACAGCACATATATCTTACATGCTACAAGATTTTACTACCCAAGGATACATTTTGGACCATATCTGTTAATCCACAGCTCTAACCACAATGATATCAGGCCCAATAAGGAGCACTGCCCTACTCTGTAAGTACAGGAGTGAACTGCTTACAGAGCGAAGGGAAGACACAGTGGATTCATATTTACTTGCTATTTCTATCAAGAGCCACATTGCCTCGTGAAGGAATAAGCCACCCTGTCATTCAACCTGAACATCTCATAGGTGCTTGTCATTGGAGAGGAAAGGAAAACCATGATGTGTAGGATGGGGAAAAACATTAAATGTATGTAGTACTTCATCTAAGCAAAAGCCAATTTATAACCTCACACTCCCAGTCAGATATATTCTTCCATTACTTCCATGTTTTTTTTTCTATTTTTACATTCCAGACCTGAAATATACCTATCTACTTTAGATTCTAGACCTAAATTAACATACCTATTCTTTCTTGAACTTAAAAGACCATCATAACATTTAAATGTATCTTTTATCTCAATCTCTGAATTCCCTTAGTTGACTTGATTACAACACTGCTTTCTCCCTGCTTTGCCTTGAACATTTCTAATGATAAATCTAGAAATCCACGAGACTAAATCGTCCTAAATTGCTTAAGTCATAACTGCATTACTTCAACCTGACAAATTCAAACTTTGTTATGTAACAGGCAGCTCCAAAGTAGACGACACAAAGAAAGCTTTTAAGTATTTCCTCAATTAAGTAATTTTCATGTCTTTGTTCTTTCAGCTATCTTCCACCTCTGCATTTCCAAAGCAGCTATTATGAGACACACTGGAGTAGTGGCACAAGGAAAGAAGCCAAGTTTTTCAGATGAAGTTGAAGAGTTCCCTCCTTGACGCTGACGGCAGCGTGAATAATCCAGTGCTGCCCAGGCTGTGCTCGAGTCAGCTGCGGCCAGCTCTAGAGCCGAGACAGGCATCAGCACACTGACGTGTGCTCCATCCACCCCGGGCCTCTCCTGGGAGCTGCTTCCAGCTGAGCCACCACTGCTTCCTCCTCCCACCATGGTCACCCCTCACCTCTGCTCAGGGAAGCCAGGTGTCTCTCCATCACCAGCACTGCCCACGTCTCCAGCTCTGTCGCCTGAATTCTCCAAACCTGGCTCTGAATAAGCTGGCATCCTCAAGCAGAATCGGTTTTTCTGAGGAGGACCCTATTTCATTTACTGTATGAGCAGAACACGTTTCTCTAGTGTATGACACATTTCAGTTATCTAGGATATACTGGAACTTTGGTAATATCAAACGCCCTATTTTTCACATCCTCCTTTTCAAATTAATTAGGGAAATGTAAATGAACTTGTAATATTGCACTGAGACTTTTCATTTCCTTTCTCACTCCTTTGGCTTTGAGAATTCTTATTTCCTTTTCTTACATTAGTCATTGCTCAATCAACACAGTAAAATATAGCACATGTATCGTTACTGAATCACTCACTCTTACTAGTTTTCTCACAATTGAAACACTATCACCATCATGTCAAACAAATCTGCTTTGAGGAAATTACACATTTGCTTGATAGAAAAGATAGAGAAGATAGGCTTTCATAAAGCAGATTTAATAGATAAGAACATGCTAATTTTAAAAAATAAGGATTTAATGTCAATTGGGCTCACATGAAATGGCTTTACAACAGAGTAACTGACAGATCTCAAAACCTTATAGGCAATTGGGATTCGTTATCAAACTGTAATGGAAATATTTCCAATAGGAATGTTAAGGATCAGTACTACATCCACTCATTAAAAAAATTGTAAAATATGAGGAAAATTTTAAAAATCAAAATTACTTGAGCTCAGACAAAATGCCTTTCAGTGAAACACTCTAAGAAATCACTCTGTTTAGCTTACCAAAAAAAATAATATGGAGAGGTGACTTCATTAGAATAAGAAAGTATGTTTTGGGGCAAAACATATCTCTAATCTACCTGGGAAGGTGATAATATAAAGCAATGGCTGGAAGCTACAGTTAAATACGTTCAGATTAAAAGGTGCACAGACACTTCTTGTTATTGTTTTGATACTGAAGATGGTTCATTATTGGAACAAACTACCTAAAGAAATGGTGCCTTTTTCATCTTTTGATTCTTTTATATCAAGACTGAATATTAAACATGAAGGTTAGTAGATGAGTATTACAGCATCTGATCTAGAGATCACGTGGAAGAAATACTGATCCCTTATGGCTGAACTGTGCGAGTCTGTAACAGCTGAACAACATCTAAGCTTTTTGCTTTTAACCTGTCTGCAAGAAAACCAAAACCCACTACCATGCCATAAGCAGCAAGGTTAATGAGTAAGGTTAATCACAAATCAAAGTATTTTTCTACTAGGTTTATAATAAAACAGAAAGGAAGCTATTCAAGTACACGTAAAAAGACAGTATTATTGTTATATTCTTTTGGTATGGTTCTGAGATGCACTCTTTGTTTTTATCTTAGAAGCATAGTATTTGCATATGCCTATGGCATGACATAGTATGACAATAAAGACATTATATTCAAAAGATTTAACACATTGAAATATAGGAAATAGGAAAAATAGGGAAAACTTCAAATAGAAGAAATTCATAATTAAACTATTCTATTTTCCCTTAAATAGTTGCATTTGTTTCTTGAAAATCTTTGACAAAATTCTATTTAGCTAATGCTTTTTAAACCTGAGTACTTTGTATTCCTCAGATTTATGTATTTTTTTACTAATTAATTTACCCACACAAAAGTACGCCTATCCAGGGCTCAAGGCAGACAAACAGTTGTAAACAAAATAACTCCCCACACATACCTACTTCCCTTAATCCCCTTGAAATTGTTGGTGATATTTAAATAAACATAGCATCTTTGTTTCTGCATCCTTCATAGAAATCACAATTAGAGAACAGAGCTCTGTAACTGCTCGCTGTGACCGCTATTATAATACCCTGCAGGCCAGGGCTGAAGGAGAAGGATTTAAAAAGTGCGTACGCTGAGAAGTTTTACATGGTACGAGCACGCTAAGCTGGTTTGTGGGGCAGAAAACTCGTGTGACCTGACATTCCCGCAGACCAGAATGCAAGGCGTGGATAATCTTAAGCCCTGCTCCATGGTCATAGTATCCTGCAAACTTGTCGTTAGCTCACTTTCAGCGGGAATATTTACCACTTCCAGTTAAAGGCAGAAGAGGTGATTTAAGCCTTCCTTGTACACTGTTTATTTAAAGATATCACTCCTGGATGCTTAGGTCTATCCCAGGCCAACCTCCTGGGCCCCAGCGAGCGGCCACAGCACCAGGGTTTCTAGCAGAAGGGTGGGAAAATCCGGCTTGCAACGCGTACAGCGTGACCCCTGTCCTGCAGTGCTTGTGCAAACAGCTCCACCGGCGCGGACGGAACTTTAAACATCAAACCCTGGATCAACATAGTCACGTGCTTCTGGAGAAAGGCAGCTCTCCAAAGCGGCCGGTGAGCACACCAACAAAACCACAGGTAAAAAATGTTCAAAACAGAAAACCTTAGATGGACCCTCCACTGCAGAGATGTTCAAGGCTCCCATTCAACCACAGTTAGCAAAAGTGCTGATCTATTATGTTAGTAAATTATTTCTTCAGGCAAACTGTACTAAAACCTGGGTAAAACAGTAGCAATCCACCTTCTTAGGAGCTCTGCAGCACTTTCTGATGGTAGATCTGTCAGACTGCATGAAACCTCACAGACAGGAGTGGAGCTAAAGGAGTGGAGCTAAAGAAATCAAAAGCAAATGAAAAATGAGCTCCCTCAGCAGCTTTTTTTTTTCTTTTTTTTTTTTTTTTTACTGAATGGGTCACCTTTTTATTCCCAGACAATTTTAGGAGAATTTAGCTGTTAAATTAACGGATGAAGATGTGGTATGTTAATACTATTTTTATTGTGTTTTCTCGTGGAAAAGAAAGCATCCATCAGCTTTGGCAAATACAGGCCTATTTCAATAAATTAAGAGAATGACTCCAATCCCCGGAAAGCCTTTTCCCCCCACTACTCGAGGAAGCCGCAGTTCTTTCAGACTAAACATCCATCCTGCTCTAAGGTTTTCCACCTCACCAGAGAGCAATTCGAGGGAAAAGAAAGAAAAAAAAAGAATATATATATATATATATATATATATTTATATACAGCCATGTATCAAAGCCGCCACGTAAACTCCAGAAGAGAACAAGAAGTGGAAGGAGCAAACGGAGCGGCTGGCAGCGCCCTCGGCGACGCCTTCTCCCGCGGAGCGGCTGCGCCGCCGGCCGCGCAGGTGGAGGCAGGCGGCGGCCGCGGCCGCGGCGGGCCGGGGCGGGCCGGGGGAGGCTCCTCGCCCTGACGCGGCGGCGGGGAGGAGCAGGGCCGCTACAAGCTGGCGCCGGGCGCCGGCTGCGCCGCTTCCAGGCGGGCGAGGCGGGCGGCAGCGGGCGCTCGCTCGCTCGCTCCCCCGCACGCCGCCGCCGCCGCCGCCGGGCGCGCTCGGCCCGGCTCCGCCGCCGGCACCCGCGCGGCGCCCATGGCACAGCGGGGCGGGCGCTGCCGCACGGCCCCGCGCCCCGGCGGTGAGTGATGCGCGGCGCCGCGGAGGCGGCCAGCCCGGGGCGGAGGCGGGCGAGCGGGCGCGACCGCGGCGGGGATCTGCCCGGCCCGGCCCGGCCCGGCCCGGCACCTGCTCGCAGCAGGTGGGAGCCGTGCGGAGCCGCGCGGCGCGGCCAGGCAGCGCGCCCGGGCGGGCAGAGGCGGCGGCGGGCTGGGGAGGCAGCGCCGCGCGGAGCGGCGCGGGGGAACCGACAGAAGTGGCCAGCAGCACCTGGCTCCGAGCCCCCTCCGGGTTTGGCCCCTGCGCGCTTTCTTACTTATTTTTGTGTTAAACCTCGTTCCCCGCGGGGCTGACTGACGGGCACATGAAGGCAGAACGGCTCGGATGCGGAAGCCGAGCGCGGGGCTCCTACCTGGCGGCAGAGCAACTTGCGAAAGCTCCTCCGAGCATCTCCGGTGCGCCCTCCCGGCGGGCGCTGGGCAGGGGCAGCGCGCCGGCCTCCGCCCCGCGGCGGCTCCGGGAGCGCAGAGCCTAAGTCGAGCTCCGCGCCGCGCGGAAGGGCTCGCCCCCCGCTCCAGGGCCGGCTGGGGCACTGCGGCTTCGGCGTGCCCTCCAGGGCTGAGGATGTAAAAGGCTCAAATCTTTTGAGGATCAAAAGATGCCAGGAGGCAGAGGTGGCACTCCCGACTGGGGGAGTTCTCGCAGGTCTTTGTCGTGGGTTGGTCTCATCTTCCAGCCGTTCAAAAGATCAGGAAAGGGCACCCTGCTAAGCAGAGCCAATTCGGCCATCCCGACTGACTGGAGATTTCAGTATGCCGTTCCTTCCACTCTATGTGCAGTATGCTGTGGGCTTTCTCTATTCCAAGACTATTTCTCTTTGGATACTGGGGAGAAAAAAAAGATCTGGGAAGTCCCCTGAACTGCAAGAGGCTTCGAACCAGCCACATGTACCAGGCTTGAAGGGTTTGGGGATGCCGGGACCATCCTCCTAGCATAGGAGACCTGTTCATTGCCCACTTGCACCAAGAGGCCCTGCAGTATATATGGCAAGTGGAATCTTTAGTAGGAGAGGTTCAGTACAGTATATGCCCGTGAACTGGCTAACAAATGTGTGCGTATGTATATATGAAATAAGAATTTACGTATCTGCCAGCATTTCTTGCACATGAACAGGTGCATTTCCCACATTTCTCAGAAAGGTGCACCTTTCAATAAGAGCACGGTTACTGACATGCTCTTCCAGCAGCCCCCCTCCTTTTTTTGGTGGGGGTTGAGGGGAGGAGGGTAAGATGCAGAGGTTTCCGAAGTTACCACTATCAAATGAATGTCTCTGGTAGGTCAGCAGCAAGATTATGCACTGAAGCAAATCCAGCTGCTGCAGTGGAGAGGCAGTAATTTAACACAGCAAAATCTGACCTCAGAACTGCCAGGTGCTGTTTTGTGCCCCCTTCCTTGTTAGGATACTACCTTGGTTATTCTGAATTAGCCATATACTTCTACAGAAATTACAGAAAAAAAGAGTGGGTGGGAAAGTTTTCCAGCACAGAATATATATATACACACACACACAGATATATATACACACACATATATATATATGTGTATATATATATATATATATACACACACATATGCACAAATACATAACTCTATTTTTCCATTAGAAGAAACCAGGAATGTTTTAGTCTGTTGACTAGCCTAGGTTTTCTCCTTCCCCTCCTCAGAAATGCCACCCTAGAGTCAAGAAAAGAGTCTTTCAAAATATGTCAGAACTGATGCATTTTCATGAAGAGTTTTGCTAAGTAAAGAAATGAAAATATCCCTGGCTGGTCTAAAATGGAAGATCCTGCTGGGTCACCTCTCTTCTCACTCGAGAGGCTGAGGGTTCCCTCCAGGTCACTGTGTAGTACTTCACTTAGTAAATTGATTGGTTTAGCTAAGCCTAATACAGTGATGACCTCACCAGTGGGTACTCTGCTTTAGTGCTATTCTGGAGTCAAGCAGCAGGAGGGTGGCAGACAAAAATTAGCTTGGAATATGAACTGAAAGATTTGGAGGGTTTTTTTGTTGTTGTTGTTTAAATGCATCTTACTGGTATTTGAAACAGGCCTACATCTACAGAGAATGGTAAGAAATTGCTTGGCAGAGGTAAAAAAAAAAATGGAATTGCTTAATATATTGTGTTCTCTCTTTCAGTACAGAAAAGGAGCAAGATAGATAGGACAGAGCCATCCTTTCCCACAGGTTGCGCTCCTGGGGAGGGCTCTGATGAATTTGGAAGCAACTACTAGCTCTGTGATACATTTCTGCTTCCTAATTAGTAGGTGACCCATCTTGCTTGGAAGCGGGGAGGGGAGTAGCTTCTGGATTTTGAATTGAACATTTGGGTTTACTGGGGGATAGAAAAGGCAGCACTACTGTGTACTTCCCTTTCTCTCTATGAAGGAGACAGCGACCAAACAATTGGTAGAAGAGGCTGGTAAAGGGATTCCATTTTAGTAGTCAGTACAAAAATTTCTATGCATCATGAGTTTTTCCAGCTTTTTTGTTCTGCTATAATGTCCCATTTTACTTTTACCTGCATGAGATTCTCTGATATCTAAAGTGTTCTATCTTCTAAGAATTTTTTATAATCTCTTGGCATGAAAAATCACAATAGTCCTTTCTGACCTTAAGAAAAAGAGTGCATGTTATATATAACTACAGTCTATTATAAATTCTGATACTTTATTGCTCACATTGGAGCTGAACTCCAGACATGAGCCAGTGACCTAGCTAATTTTTATAAACTGTATTTATCACAGCAGGTGCAGAAGTGTAGCAGATTCAGCCAAAAATTCTTCCCACCAAGTCAGCCTTCCTCAGCTTATTAAGTTTCTTTAACCAATACTTAGACTTTTAAAGTATATTTCTGAAGGCTTAAGCTGATAGACAACATACCATTTTACCACATTGAAATTGTGACTAGATTTCTTAATATATTGACTATGAAAGGTAAACCTTTTATTTTAAGTATAATTAAATGCAATTTGAGGCAGGCAGTCTAGGTAGCTAGACAGTATCGGTTAGTCCCTTTAATACAGACTACACTTTCTTATCTTTTCTCCTCCCCTATTAATGCATAGTTTTTTTCTTTCTTGTATAATGAGAACTGATCAATAGTTTATGCCCCTGGAGATCTATGGCTTCAGTAGCATATAGTTCTATTTAATACACTTGTCTTTGTACAACTCACTATAAAGCAAGCAATTACTTGTAGTTAATTATGGGAAACTAGAATTCAAGCATTTATTGGCACATTACTTTTTTTTTTGAATGTGATTAAAAAACAGTGGGGGAGAGTGTGGGAAGCATTTCTTCAGGAAGAGGGCATTGTGAAAAGGTTTAACAGTTAACAGCAAAATGCAGAATATATTTCTGAAGATAAGGAGTTTCATAAACCAATTATATGAAAAAAATGCTCCTTTCAGGAAAAGCTCTCGATTGAGCTTTAAGTGATGGTCCTGTACTACAGAGTATAATGCTAACTGGGTACAAAATGTCACTTGAAAGAGATCATATGAACTGCTACAGAATATATCTTATGGCAAGGACCATCTATTCTTAGAGAATAAGAATATATACTGTTCACAGCAGTGAATTCTTGAAGATTAAGTACACTAGAATTGATCTAGTCCAGTATTTTTTAAAGATAGCTCCAAATACAAATATTCGGATCACTGACTTTTCATCAGTTTAGAAAGTTATTTGTAGAGCTGGTTAGCTCAATTATGGTTTTCCCAATATAAGAAGCCAACATAGTAGATTTGTGAGTTGTACTGCACAGCCAGTTTTCACCAGCAAAGTAGTACTCCTGTATTTTGCAATACTGACTACCCAAATATAGGCTGCTAAAGCAAAGGAAAATAATACAACCCACAAACTGTCCTAAGGTTCTGTCATACCTGCAAAACTAAAGATATTTTAGAGAGTAAAGTATTTCTCTCAGATTTTCAGCTCTAATCTCCCTCTAGAGACAAACCGTAGCAACTGATCTGTGGTGCTCATTCAGGCCAGGCTGGGTGTTTTCATATGCCTCGGCAAAGCTGCCTGCAATGAAGTGCTTCAGCTCTGCAATGAGAGAAAGTAAGGAGGTGCCAGACCAAGCCTGCTCTTTCTCTGTCCCTACAGTACCACAAAAAACAGAGCTTTTGTTTAATGATGCTAGCAGGAAGTCACCTACATGTTTGTGGAAAGGGTGTAGAGCAGGGTGCCTTTCTCCCAGTCGCTGTCCTGGCAGCAGCCATGTCTCATTAGCCCTGCTGAGCCCCTCGGTACTTTTAGTGAAGTATCCCCTTGTCAGAGTCCCCGTGGTCCCGACCTCACGCTTACTGACTGCCGTACAGACACTCTTGTGTGTCGCCTCCTCCTCACCTGGGCAGCTAAATCTCTAAGGCTGTTACAAAAATTCAGAGCTATATCCACTTTCCTATTTCCTCTCTTTTCCACTCCCAGCAAAAATGAAGTTATCAACCCAGACAAAAAGTTAATGCTGATTAAACTAAAAATTATATACAATTTAAGTAGTTTAGGCCATGTCCTTGAGAGAGGATAAATATACTGAGCCATTCAAATACCTTGGTAATGTGGTAATACATGGTCAGAAATCATAAAACAGTGACACATGTTTTAATGAGCACTGAAATATGACAGCTACTGCCCTCATACTGCATTTAGTGAGAAAAAGTTTTCATTCATTGCCAAGTCACTATTACTTTTGAAGAGCTTTTAATCATTAAAGCTGATTTGAATGGCAGTGTCCACACTGAATCTTGTTGAATAAACACTATGGTATTTTTGCTAATTAATTGGAGAAAGCTGAAGAGAAGATTAAGAAAAAGCAATCAGACTTTTTGAAAAGTCTTTGAATAATCTTCAAAGCACCATTTAACATAAACTGTTTCTTCAACCAACTTGCTCGTTTACTGGTAACAAATATAATACTACTGTCAGTTATATTTTGGTACAAATCTGGAATACAAAGTCATTCAGTGAAGTCACGTATGCTCTGAATGACTTGTAGAGGCAGTGAAGAGAATTCTTAAAGCAGAAAAGTAATTTGGCAGAGTTGCTGCTATAAACTCTTCAATGCAAACTTATTATTGTTGAAACAGTTTTTCAGACGTACGAATTACAAAGCTATGGAATACATATTTGCATTCTAGTCACCAAATTTCAAACCTGCATAAAGCAATGAAGAAGGCATAAGAGAAGAAAGTTGAATGACAGCCAAGTTATATGCAGTTTTATTCCTGGACACCACTTTGCCCACACAACATATGTTCTGTGCTGAATTTAGAGGAATGTTCATGTCCATTGTGTTGCACTAGTCTAACACAACAAAATCATCAGTCCAGATATCAAACCTATACAGTTTGTAAGAAACAAAAGAGAATGAAAAGAAAAACAAAGCCTTACTGCTTGCAAGTAAAACAACAGTATTATATATGTGCTTTGAATGGCATAGTTACTGACATGGTTCATTAGGTATGCATAAAGGCAGTAAATAGTACAGCAACCCTGTTGCAGTGTGGACTACCTGATGCACATCTGAACAAATAGTAGAAAAAAAGGCAAAAACCAAAAAAGAAAAAAACCCTGAATTTTGTATATTTGAAACACAAGATACTCCCAAGTTTTTCTGAGGTCTCATGCTGCAAAAGAAAGCAGTCGTTTTTGTTTATTTAGAAAAAAATACTCCCAAAATAAGCATTTCAGTTAGGAATGAGAAGACAATGAGGCAGCTCTCCAGTGAGGCTCAAAGGGCTACCTGAAGCAAGGCCCTTACTACCACAGCGTAAAATCCCACAAGCTCGATTCCCAACAGAGCGATGTGAGCCTAAGACAAGAGCAGAGCTGCAGTTAAGAAACACTTCACTGTGTACTTGATTGTACCTGATTCCACCCAAACATTCCCATGCTATATCCAGCCAAGGGAAGGCATGATTTTAAAAAAAAAAAGTAATTGAGTGGTATATAAATTATAAATTAAAAAAACAGTCCCATGAACTGGTACATATAGTTGATTTAAAAAACAACCAAACCAAAAATCCCAGCAGTGTGTTCTGTCAGTAATAACCGAGTGTAGCAGTTAAAAGTTAATTTTTCTGGAGACAGATTGCTTATTGCAGAACTCTGTTATTAGCATAGCATACTTCAATCTGACTACTAAGTTAAAGCCTGACAGTGGAAGCTCTTATTTCTTAACTCCTTTCAACAACAGTTCAACCTGTTCTCACTGAAATCCTATTATGTTTTTCTAGTAAGGTGTAAGACAACTCAGACTTACTATTTTTGGAGCTAGTCACTCTTAAAATATACTCTGGAGTAAGTGGCTATTCCTTTACTCTGTGACCTTAAAATTCATCAAGAGTTGATGTTCTGTTTTGCTTATGTACTCATCAGTCGTCCATCTAAACGGACTGTTGCTGTATCATTTGATCGCATTGCTTTTACATATGGCAGCAGCTACTTCACTGGGGACACAGACCATGAATTCACCTGTACTGAATTGTCACCCAGTGCCCCCATGGAGGGGTTAAAAAATTAAGGACATTCCTTGCAAAGCCTAAAGTGGATTAACCTGAGAAAGATTAACAAGAATGGCAAGGACAGGGAAAGAGAGCAGGAGATTACTGGCAGCAGCCAAAAAGGAACACTCTTAACCAGACAGAAGTCATAACAGTCACCAAAATTGAAAGAACGAGTTTCTCTGTTAAGTTTTCTCGTAATAGATATCAGGGCATAACCTTCTGCCTAAGACAAGTCATGGCCACGAGCTCAAAGCCCACAGGCACCCAGCAATGAAGACGCCTATGGCTTTAGGTCCACCATGGCACTTTGCTTCCCTCACCTCCCAGCCTCGATTTCTGCTTCCTAACAATACAGCTGCCTTGTAGCCCTTTAAAGACGATTAGAAAAGTGAAAGTGTAAAAATAATAATCATTAGCAAACACCAGGAAACAGGCGTGCTCCATTCAGGATGGAGTCATGACCTCTGCAAATGACAAACTATCACACAGAACTTTCCAGATCGCCTAGAAACACATCATTAGTCTTTGTCACTCTGGGACTTAGCTTATTGTGGATGTCATTAGTTTCTTTTCAGATTCTCTGGAGAATTTCCAAAACTTAGCCCTTGCGTTTCCTCAGGTTGTTCGTACATAATTTCATGGTCCCGCCCTGCGGCACAAGTTGTTCCACGCTGAAATCCTGCCTTGCAGGGGCCTAGTAAGGCAAACCACTCTGCCATCATGGTTTCCACTTCTATACGGACTAAAATCCTACTTCCAGAAGCCCTCCACTGAGGTTACAAAATCTTTAGAAGCCATCCTAATATAGGAAGCTTATAAATACAGCCACCTTATAACACGACAACCTTAACAGATTTGCTACATTCACACATGTGATATGAGAAAGGCTCAGAAGGCCATTAAGATACCACTCCAAACATGGTATTAAAAAAATCCTTTAATTGCAGTATTTACTAGTCTTTTGATAAACAAAGGCTAAATGTTGTTGTTTACCTCACAGCAGCCTGCTAGCCAGCCTTCCCAAATAGCCGTGGCATACTTTCTCGCCTGACTACTTGGATTGGGACCATAGCTCTTTTAGCATTTTGCTGATGCAGACATACTATAGATTATAACATAATCATTACCTTACCTTTTTGCAGGATGGGAACCCATGCCACCTTCTTTCCCAAGGCATTTGTGCATTTAGGCCTCGAGAAAAAGAACCCAGGCCTCCCATTGCAGAGAGCAGGCCTCACTAAAACAAGAAACGTCTCCTCACAGTCACTGAGGCCAGAGTAGAGCTTCCTCCTTTTGCACAATCTTTGCCCCTTTGCTTTGTCGTGCTGGGAACCCCGCTAAAAGACGGAGACCATAAGCTCACAGCAAACACTGATGGCACTTAGAATCCGTACAAAATTCCACTTTCCTCTGGTCTGCTGCTCACCCAGAGCTCCTCATAACTTACTCCTAGAGACCACTACAGCCCTGCACAGAGGGGCAGGCTCCTCCTAGAGCAGGAGGCTTTTCCCCAGGAGGCCCTGCAGGAGACTGCAACCCCCATGACTTGTGCACCATGCTCAGCTCCGGGGGAGGCTGTCTCCTCCCAGCCCACACCTCCTCCTGCCCAGGTTTTGTTTCTAAGACAGACCTATTCCTGCAGATAAAAAAGCACTGAATTCGCCTGTGCTAGTGGGTCTACTCTCCTGAAATCAGATTTACAAATAATAATAAATACTCTGGATGAATCTTGGGTGCAAGAGAAAGATTCATGATGCTCTTATCTCCTGATGACTGGAATCCTTTTCTCACAGCGTTATTGTACGTACTGCCCTTAAAGAACATCCGTCTCTCCAGTGAGCTATGAGCCTCAGGTTGGGAAAAGAGTTTGATCAGTTTTGAATATAAAAATACTTGCAGTGTGGCTTTAGTAGTGACATATATGATTAAAAATTTTCTTTTTTTTCTCCCTCAGCAAAGTTTCTGTTTGAGAAATACGTGTTCGCTCAGCAAAACAAAAACAGCTTTTAAAGGTTGCTCTCTGTGGAAATCACTCCATGCCCCATTACCTGCTTGAGTGAAACCAGACTAAGAACCTCTGTCATGGCAGCTTTTCTGCTGGGAGCTGTGTTGCTTGTTGTTCAACCTCATATTGTGCCTTCCAGACCAGCTGTAAATTCAAAGGCTGAGACCTCTTCTCAGTCTGTTCCAA
Organism: Rhea pennata; assembly: GCF_028389875.1. NCBI lineage: Eukaryota > Metazoa > Chordata > Aves > Rheiformes > Rheidae > Rhea > Rhea pennata. Next base: position 15,028,753 of record NC_084666.1, on the reverse strand, counting down.
GAGAGCTTTTAAAGAAAACATCTCAAAAAAATGACTTCAAGGAAAACATTCATTCTAATGGATCATGCCAGCAGCTGCCACAGACTATTATTATTGGAGTGAGAAAAGGGGGAACAAGAGCTTTGTTAGAGATGTTGAGCCTCCATCCAGATATCGCGGCAGCAGAAAGTGAAGTTCACTTCTTTGACTGGGAAGATCATTACGGAAATGGATTGCAGTGGTATATTAATCAAATGCCATTCTCTTATCCCCATCAGATCACAGTGGAAAAAACTCCAGCATATTTCACATCACCGAAAGTGCCTGAAAGAGTTTATAACATGAACCAATCAATGAGATTGCTCCTGATTTTAAGAGACCCAAGTGAGAGAGTACTATCAGATTACACCCAAGTGTTCTATAATCACATGCAGAAGCACAAGCCGTATCCATCCATTGAACAATTTCTGATTAAAGATGGTGAACTCAATGTGGACTACAAGGCAATAAACAGAAGCTTATATTACATTCACATGCAAAACTGGCTGAAGTATTTTTCTCTTGACCACATCCACATTGTAGATGGGGATAAACTAATCAAAGATCCCTTTCCAGAAATAGAGAAGGTAGAGAGATTTTTGAAGTTATCACCACAAATAAATGCTTCAAACTTTTATTTCAATAAAACTAAAGGTTTCTATTGCCTACGGGACAGTGGTAGGGAACGTTGTTTACATGAGTCAAAAGGACGAGCACACCCACAGGTAGATACCCGTTTACTTGAGAAACTGCATGAATATTTCCATGAACCCAACAAGAAATTTTTTGAGCTTGTTGGCAGAACATTTGACTGGCACTCATTTGTGGCAAGTTAGTGGTAAGCTTCAGAACCTATGTTCCAGTGTACATTTAGGAATTTTAAAAAGGGCATTTAAGCTATAATTTATTTGTAAAATCCATAAATACTTCTGTACAGTATTAGATTCACAATTGCCATATATACTAGTTATATTTTTCTACTTGTTAAATTTGAAAGCATTTTGTATTGTTTTTCATGGTTGTTAACATTGTGTATTATGTGTCTATATGAAGAAACTAAAATATTTCACTGCAGAAGATACTCTCTTGAGAATGTGTTGTCTTTTTAAGAAATAAGAGATTCATTTCAATAGAACGTTTCAGAATTATCTGAATATTTTAGTCTTTCTGGATTACTGTGGACTTTCCCCTTTAATTGCTAATGAATATACTCAACTTTACATTTCCCTTTCTCTTGCTTTAAAACACATCATTTAATAATTTATTTTTATTTGAAAATGTTTTTGTGTTTAGCAAAGTGTTCCATCCTGCTTTACAAAACTATTTCTTGATAAAATGGTACTTCTGATACATGCTGGGACAGGCACATCCAAGGGACAACAGAATGCTCTGTAATAATACATATTAACTGCTGCACTTACCTTCATATTTAATATTATAGCAAGTTCTCCTGGAAGTACAGTGCTAGTTTCATGGCAGATTTTTAAGATCCTGCGGGGACCAGCTCATAAAATCTACAATTGGCTGAAGAAATATAGCCAACCTGAAAACTTCCTACAGTCTCAGAATGTGTATTTACTTCATAATGAGAGAAAGTGAGTTGAGAGAAAAATTTAAGCAATATGGGGACATTTTAAAGGTTGCTTATGACTGTTCCTAGATTTTATAGCATATATTTATCCTTTCCCACCACTGAAAACCAGTACATACACCAGAAAAATTGCCTGCTCTAAACTCTAGTAAACAACAATTTAATTCTTACATTAACACACCTGTACCCCATTTAAGACTGTTTTATATGAGTTGGCTGTTGCTTCACACTAATGAAAATTGTCCAAGGATTACTGTTCTACTGCTCTCCTTCCAAGAACCACAATGCCAAATCTTGATTGAAGTGGAATTAACCCCAATTCCATGAATTCTTATGGTTCTCCATCTACTAAAAATTGAAGTTAAGTCATTAGAACTTTCCATTAATAAAAACTAGAGTTCACCTTGTCTACAGTAGGTGTTCTGATGTTTTGTTAGCCATCAGTTTCTGGAGTTAGAGTTAATACTTTGTCCAGACAAGGCTTACTAGAGTACTGCCGTTATGAATTCCTAATTTTCATTTTAAGATCTAGAGTACACCCATTGAACGTTCAGTGACAGCACTGTGTAAATTCAGTCTTGTAACTGATTGTTACAATCTTTTACAAAACTTAAATATAGATGCATTAGTTTTTTTTCTGGTGAGATGGTGCAAACTTGGGCACTGTGACAAAGTACCATCTGGATGCAAACATCTCGTATTATGCTGCTTGCATGAAAATTTGCAGATGCTGCCCCTCTCTCTCCCAGTCCTTGTGCACCTGCCCAAGCTGGATTCAGCCTCAGAGAGGTTGTTGGTGTTGTTTTATAAAGCAAACCTTTGACGAAAGCCTACAATGAAATGGTATTGTACTCAATAAAATATTTTCTGAATTGCATCTTTCCCTTCTCTTTTGTTCAACAGTTCCTACTTTGGAAGACCATAATTTAGGATTCAATCCCAGTTTAGACGCAGGTTAAATGTTACTTAGGAATTCAACAGTAGCCTAGTGGATTCATTGGTAAGTAATTGTTTGCTACCGACTTGTTCCTTCACAGTCGATCATTGACCCAGAACTTACAAGGACGGAGTGTTGCTAGTGGCAAGAATGTTACATCTTTCATTAGACCAAAAAAATACCAAAAAGTAGCATGATCCTATTAAAGGTTTAGAAAGGAGAACTTTATGGAATTTCATGTAAGGTGGGACAGTATCTTTTCCTCCACTCATTGTTATCTCGTTTCCCTGCTGATATTATCTTTGTAGGAACCATCTGGACATAAGAGATTTCAGCCCAGAAGAAAGGTTTCTCACATTACTATAGACCCATCTTCACTATTGCCTCCTTATGATACCAGACTGATCCTGCAGCTACCAATTTTTTGCTAGGAAAAAGGAAAAATACTACCAGGCAGCAGAAGAGAAAGGGAGTATGGAGCGCTCTGTCTGCATTTTTGCCTCCCCATTGCTAGTGCACAGGGGACAATCAGTTACTATCTCTGTGGTCAAAGAGCCACAAGAATACCAGAGGAAGGGATGCATCAAGGTGGTGCATCATGTGGCAGAAGCCTAGAACTGTGAATGCCACAGCAATACTGACATCTAATTTTGGTACTGAGAATGCTTTTAGATGTATAATGCTTCTTGATATCAGTGTCTTGCCTGTCTCCAAGCAGGATATCCCCCCATTTGGATGTGTGTTACGGGCTAGTCTCCGCAGAAAGAGGAGCAACAACCATCTGGGTAACTTACTGAGTTAGTGCTAGGACCTCACAGCATGTTCTGCATGGGATCAGGAAGTGAAATGGCTGAGACTGAGGCAACCAGAAGAGAGGAAGCAAGCAAACTGCAGGAGGAGAAAGAACGCAGGAGACAATAGAGAAGGACTCTTTCTCCTCACCCTAAGAAATCTATGAAAGAATACAGCCTGATGTTAGGGGATACGTTGGAGATAGTGCTGGATATTCGAGGCCTGTAGGGCCTTGACATGCTTCTAGCTGCAATCTAACCACTTCATGGGGACATCCTGAGGCACCAGTTCACAGGATTCATGTGTTGGACCCTGAGTTCATAAGTGTCCCACAGACAGTATATCATACCTACTATACACGCCTTGTGCAGGGATGGCAGGATACTACAATGCCTCAGCCTGGAGGCTGCACAGCTAGCAGTATGGCTATTACTCTGGAAATGCCCAGTGAATGACTCTCACAGTAATAATAATAATAATGGTAATATTTACCTGCAACAAATGCCCCAAGTGTTAATTTACATGTTAAAATGCTTAGAACTGGCATTCCAAGTGTAAATTCTCAGCATAACAAGGGCAACATTCACTTTCCACAAATGCATCACTGCATTTAAATATATTTGCTAGCATAATTTCCAAAAAAACCTCAAACAACAGCAAAAATGTAAACAGAAGAAAGTGAGGAGAATACAGAAAGAGGCTGAAGTACATTCAGATTTCGATTCTGGAATATTAATAGTGAGCTTTGAAGTCATGCCTATTCATAAAAGAAAAAAAAAACCCTGAAAATGCCCTTCCAGTGTTATGCAATACAGGTATTTCTTTATGTAAAATTCTACCATCTGAGGTTTAAAGTACAACCGTTTGGGTGTTGCTCCAGAGACCTGTTTCCTCAAGGCTGCCAGCCAAATCTGTGATCACCGGCAAAGAACAAAATAAACACAAACCTTGTAAGAATCCAATGTCCAATTCAAAGCCTACCACTTCCCTTGACTACAAGTGGAAATGCCAATCAAGCCATTAATCAGGGTGGCACTGCAGGACTAACCCTTGCCCTTTGCCTCACAACATGGATTAATGGGAGTACTTTCACATACTGAAGAGAACAAAGTTTAAACCATACTGATTATCCCATAAGCAGAAAGATCACTTCAGTTTTCTTCACAAGTGATGCATAAAACAAGAGTGAAGTAAGGGAAAAGTCTCCTAAGAAAAAAAAAAGAAGACAGAATTTATTATTTCATGATCATTTTGCATGAGCTTTGCTTTCCTTGTACCTTTTTCCTGATGCTGAAGGTAAAATAGTATCTACTGTGCTTGAATAAATTAACATTCAAAGCAACATTGCTTTGAAACATCTCAGAAAAGATCCACCTTTTTTTTTTAAGCTTGCCTGAATCTATTTGCATTAGGAGTATGATAGTACTACAGCCATCAAAGAGTGTGTGACACACTTACCACAACAGAATGCTTTCGATGGGAACTTCCTATGTAGAGCTCAGATCTGATCATCTCACATTTCCTTCTCTGTGTGCATGTTCAGACTCCGTATCTCCAGGAAGCCAGGCTTCTCATTCCCTGTTGTCACTCATACAGACTCCAGATGTCAAGGGAAGTAAGATGGGGCTAGGAATATTGTGATGTATCTGCTCTAGTTAGTATGACTAAGCAGACATTTAAGAAAGTTCATACATACACACCACAAGCAAGATGGTGTACATCAAAAGTACTTCTAAGACGAATATCCCTTCTTATTTCTCTTTTCAGAGTCTGTGACTTAGCAGTTCCAATTTAGCTCACACTGTGAATGAAATTTTGTAGGAGTATTAGTAAACATCCAAACTCAGCGAGTAGATATTCTCTCATACAGTAATAAAGTAATAAAAATAATCAAGTAATAAGTATAATAAGGCAATAGTACTGAATTGAACTAACATATGCAAACAAAGCCTGTTGACCTGCTAATAGGTATATATGAGCCAAAGTATTTGCAAATATTTGGCCCTACAGCTATAAGTAAGATTATTGTTTCCACATTCTTAACCCAGTACCTTATTCATATGAGTCTCTCTCTTTAGTGCCGAGTTAAATTGGAAAGATTGTATGTTGAATGTTATTTCCTTAATTTTGCAATGTAATTGCATTGGGAAGGCCAGCTACTGGTGGAAGCTATGCAAAAATCTTATCTGAATGGAAGAAACTTCTATAATTATTTTGCTTGCCAGAAAGAAATGAAATGGCTTTTATGCATCTTAGAATATTAGCAGAGGAAGAATAGTACTCACTTTTCTTGCAACAATACACTATCCACAGTAAATACTCTACTTAACTCCCACACAAATAGTTTGTGCAGTTTTTAAGTTAATAGTGCAATAAACTCAACAGTGATGCTGCAGATTTTTAAAGGTCTTCTGGGATATATAAAATGTGCAAGTCAGGGTGGGAAGCAGCTGGATGCATAGAACAGCTGGTATCATTGGTCTGAGAACACTTATTTTTGTTTAATGATATGAGATATGAAATTTTTGGCTTGGATATCACTTTATCTTGTCTGTGAAAGCAATGTCTTCAATTAACTTCCCGGTCCATAATACTGTCACAATGATATGACCTTTTTACTTGCCATTGACATCATGTTCTGCCAAAACACAGTCTAAGGCCCCAACTCCAGACAGCAGGTGCATCAGGGACCCCTTAATACAAAAGAACAATTGCAATAAAACTCAGACACATAGTTCCAGTTATGAAGACACAGTTGTTTGGACTGTTCTGAAGTTAACAGCAAATTCTTGTTTGGATGAGGCTTGCAGAAACAGGAGCCTGTATGCATTCACAGTAAAACAGCAGCGTAAATAGCATGCCCTCATCTCCTGGGTCTTCAACAAACAGTATTTCAACAATAATTTTAATCTGTAGTCAAGCTGTCTTGAAATGAACAGGCCAACCTCCAGAACTCAACATGCAGGTTCAAAAACAAGAGTTCTTGCGGTATGTTTTACACCAGACAGACTTCTCACAGAATCACCTCTTACTAAATTTTGTGAAATCCTTCCTTCCTCTCCAATATACTTCTGCATTACATCTCTCCTGTAATAAACTGTAATATTAAAACCCTGTAAGAAAGCAGGTTCATATTCTGATGGTTAAATTATAGAATGTTTTTGTATGTTTGTTCTAATGTTTTAAAGTTTAATTGGATAAAATTCAGCTTCACGGGTCTCTCTCCTTGCACTACAGGAGGAACTATTGTGATACGGTCACATATGAGTATTTATCTAATGTAGCTGGTATACAGAAATGTACAATCAAAGGAACTTTCTGTTGCTAGAGTAGCAGTTACGTTACTGGCAACTTTATGACACTTCCTCAGACTCTGAACTGAAGAGTATTTATTTTGAAACAATGTAAATAATCTGACACACCTTGAGCGGTGTAGGAATGGCATCCTTTTTTCCTTCTTTTTTTTTTTTTTTTTTTTTTTGCGCACAGGTAAAAGGAGGTATCAGCAGTAACACAAACCATGTTATGTAGACAGATAACAAAAGTTTATGGAAATGTTGCTAAACCAAAGGTATCATAAGAAGTGTACATGTGGTGCAGGAAAAGAAATTAAACTGTACCATGTCTTTTTTATTGTGGTATCTTTTCATTCAGTTGCCTGAACCTGGGTGTAGCTATGCAAGATGAATAAGAAAGAGAAAGCAGATAACTCTACATGAACAGAACAACTAGTCCATTTTGAGTGTCATGCAGGCTGGGCCCAGCGCCAGACAGCCAAATGAAGAGACAAAGTCACTGGAAGTAGATAGTAATAGAAGACTGGAAAGCCTTGCCATAGCTTCATTCCCTGAGTTCACATCCTTACACATGATGAACAAGCGTTCTCAGGAAGCAGTTTCTTGTCCAGATCTTGTCTGTGCTACTGAAACAGAGAAAAGGCATCCAGATCCATCCCTGAATATTGGTTCATTCCCATGCCATAAGGTCTTACTTCTCTTTTTAAAAAGCCAGTGCAATACAATGAAATTAGACTTATTATCCACTACATGTCTGGCCTTCCTTTTCTGTTTTTAAATGTGTACCAAGTTTTCCATCTGCTACCAATAAAAGGGTTTGATGAATAAATGATTTACAGCCTGCACAAGAAAAGTTCATATTAAACATTTTGTAGATAGGAGAATTGCAAAAGAGGTTCTTTTCTCATAGAAAAAAAGAGCATCTGTGGACCAGTTGGTTTCTTGCTGAATAAGCCAACTGGATATGATACCACTTTTGGCAGCTCCACTGTTCTTGTGTGGGCTTCAGTTGTATGAATTTCATAAGATATTTATTATTGAATATAGCTGTATATTGAATGCCATGTATATCATCTTTTATGATGTTGGCATTAGTTTTCCAAGTTAATTATTTAACATCAAGTGATGTTAAAATCCTAGTGCTGTTTTTTTCATATTTAATAAACTGGAGTCAGCTGATGTTTAGGCATTCACAACCTGAAAAGAAAATAATATAAAGTCAAATTGCCTCAGATGCTCCTTTTCTATGACTCATACAAGAACTTTTTACTGCAGTCATATAGGAGAAAGTTAAACTTGAAGCATGCCAAATAAAGGAAAGGATTAAATATTCTTTATAAATAGAGTGATACATGAAAAATCAATTTTAGCAAGTGAATTAGTTGTTCGTGAAAATGAACAGAGATTGACAGCTCAGGAAAATGAAGAGCCTTTCGTGGTCTCAGAGTAAGTCTCAGATGGATGTCACAGACTCTGTGGGGACCTGCAGAGTTCTGGCATGTTCCCTCCACCTTGCCACAGGCATGCGAGAGGCGAGTTGCCTCTCATCTGTCAGCAAAGGATGCCTCTTCTTCTCTGCCCTTGAACTGGTCTGCTCAGCTGCTGCAACAAACCACCGGATATGCTGGAAGTATCAACTTAAACATAAAGTGACTTAGTAGTATCAACTGTCTTCACCTCCCTGACTGTTTGCCCTACTAACAGTTGTGCTAAATTAGCTGAGTGAAGAACGTGCGCAGTGCAGACAGCAGGAATATATTACACAAATACTGCTGCTAAACTCGTCATTACATTACCTTATTTAGGAGAGCGTTTTGGCATTGCTTCTACTAACTTAAGGACCTCAGTTCTTTAAAACTGCAGCCACTTCCTTGGCAGACCAACCAACACCTTCTGTGTTTCATTGTCCAGTAATAATTACTTGCTGGGGGTTACTCCCCCTCCATTTCTTTCTCCTCACACAAGTGATTCAAAGTGTGGTTTCAGGATACACCAGCTATTGTTTGAATTTCAGATACACTGCTTACACTGGCCAAAGCTGGGCCAGAACAGGAGTGCATTCAGTTAAAAAGAACCCAAGCAAAAATTGTTTTTTTCAGGTTCATCATGCCCCTTGTTCTGCTTTCAGGGACAGTGATATAAATATGGAGGCTTACGTAAAGTCATCTGAGAAAAAAGAAAGACCATACTATAGCTCCAAAACCATATCTTTTGAAGAGCTGAGATACCAGGAAGGCCACCTTTTTCTCTTGCTTGTGAACATGCAATTTTTAACTATATTTAATGTCAGACTTCTTTATACCTATGAGAGGAGAATTTTTGGCTCTATGTTTAAAATGCCGTTAATAACCCTAATGAATTCAGTACCTTCTCATCTGTCATACCAATTTCCCCCCAGAATCAGTTCTTAACTTGGCAAGTGGGAAAGGCATCTAAAATTATTCTGCAGACAAATGTATTCACACAGTCCTGGTTGCCTTAAACAGAGCGATATTGAAGTAGTTTTCTAACATATAGTAAAGCCAGTGGATTCCAGGTTACAAGTTAAACCAACAAATTCCCAGCCTCACTGGAGTCACTACAGCAAAATATCACCTTGGTGCCTAAGCCAATTCTTCTACATCCTGTAAGTGACATACATCACTAACAGTTTAGGGAGTCCAATTTGCTGTTATGCATTATTCATTTAATGGCCTCATTCAGCACATTTGATTTTTGACTACAGGATATTCATTTCCAGTGCTCTGGCAGATATGCCATTCTTTGACAAAATATCTTTCAGAGTAACAGTGCCACAATCACTACTGTGAAATATCTACAGTTCAGTGATAATAATTTATACTTACAGAACTTCATTTCTTTCAAATGTTTTACATGTTTTACTGAAATGCAACCACCTTTTCAGTGGATAATAACACTCAAATTAAGTACGAAAATCCCCCCAAAAAAAGGAAGAGCAGAGGAGGCAATATTTTTGAGGAAAACAACCAAAAATCTACCCTTAATGAGGACAGTGAAAACTTTAATGTCTAGGTAAGACAAACAGGAACTTAATTTTAAGCATATCCACCACAGCCTTACATAGTGCTACTGTGCAGTATCAATTAATCTTGTTCTGAAAATGGAAATGGTGGGGAATGAATCAATGGTTCTGAAAAGAAAGAAAAAAATAGTATTTTTAATCAATGCCCTTCAACAGAACATTCAAGCAGAAACAGACACATTGAAAATCTAATTTAGTGAGAAGTTAGTAAGTAAGGGCCTGGTTTTTGAAGGCATTTTCATATCTGAAAATGTAGAAAGGTACTCAGAGGGATTTTCAAAGGGACCTTCAGAAGTATCTGATTCTTTTTAGGTGCTTGAATAGATGGTTCTGACAGCCTTCTGAAAGTTTTGTGAATATTGTCATGGGGAAATGGACTATACATCCTAAAAAAAAGCTCCAAAAACATAGAACCCACAACTGCAGCAAGAATGTTAAATTTTACATATCTACAAACTGAAGTGATAAAAATAAAATCTCCTAATCTTTAAAGATGCCTAATACTTAAAGCAAGGTCATTTCAGTGGAAGAAGCATCATTTTTCTGTCTATGCCACCACCAATGATAAGCACTCTCTGTAGCTTAGGCAAACCTTTTCTGAAAAGTGTTGCTGAATAATTTCTCCTTAGGCTAAAGTTAAAGAGAAAACAAACAAAGTGGAGGAGAAACCTCCCTGCTTTAGCTCTAGTTTTCGAAGGAACAACTGTAAATTGATGTGACAGGAATTTAGCCCAGGAAGTGAACAAATGGAAAAAACCCAATGCATCAAACAAAATACACAAACTTTAGACATACACCAGACCTCTCCAGATAGTAAACCAGACTCTCAGTTTATTTAAATGAACATAGGTTGAGTAAGACCAACACACCTTGTTATCATCAACTTTGTACTTTTTATCGTTGGAAAGGTGACTTTAAGAAAGCAAAAACTACTTATATTTATTCTAAAGTCCCTTTGCACCTCCGAAATGCTATAAAGGGCTTTATTAAAATGAGACTCAAGTCTTCCCTCCCTGGTCTCAGAAAAGAATAGCAGGGATATATTTAAGGTTATTTAGCTAGCCTTCCTTAACTAAGGACTAGACCACATCATAGCAAAAATCTTTAAAAATCCATAGCAGAGTTGGGTAGATCCATATTTTTTTCACAGAACAACAATAATCATATATAAATTAGCTTTACTTCTAATGTCCATTAAAGCTCGTGTCTCATAAAATTTCTTCCATCTAAATAAGCACATTTAGTTTTTACTTGCTGCCTGTCAATCCAATGCATGCTATGTAAAGTTGCCTTGCACAGATTTGACTTGTTCACTCTTTTACTGATCTAATTTAAAATCATGTTTGCTCTACAAATTTTCCAGCAGGGCATCAATAATCTGCTAACTTGATATGTTGCTTTACAGTTTATCATAGAAAAGACAATGAAGTTAAACACAGCAGCAGGATGCAGACAGTACCAGCACTTACAGATCATTGATAGTGTTCTGCAGCCCAAGCTGAAGATTTTTCATAGTTTAAGTTATTATTGTTTGATATCTCTAGAAAAGTCTACTAAATTATCGATATTTCAATACCTGTAACTTATGCATGAGGGAGAAACATTGAAATCAATGGAGGAAAAAATCAATGAAATCAAATTCTTATTTCTGGCTTTCTTGGAGCTTGTACATCAGTAAGGAAAGTATTCTTCTTGGCATTTCTAGTATATTATGTGAATGCCAATTTCCTTCTCTCCATTTCATACTTTGAAACAAAAAAATGAATATGCAGGAGTTGCTAATGGGGGAAATGTTGATTTGCTTATACAGGCAAGCAATACAGCAATAAGTTGAAGCAGACGACTGCAGAGTGATGTATGAAATGTAGACCCCAAGACCAGTCAGCACTCCTTCAAAAGGCATCTACTAATCACCTCTTAACACTTTTTTTGCCTTTGTGGATGATCTCTGAGAAAAAAGCAATGATTCCTAATCTGACTGCCAAGGTATGTAAGTTTAAAATACTATTTTGGAAAGCAGCAGCAATCACAACCACTGCCTTTCTTTAAGAGAAACACATCTAGAAGACCATGCTAATTTTTTAAGAGAGGTCTCTGACAGAAGGGATGTGGTCATCAGAGAAAGACACTCGTTAACTGCAGCACAAGCTCATGACTAAACTCAGTGATCAGCAGTAGTTTAAATAACAAGAAGTGGAAATCTGGAATTGCTACATATTTTGGCTCTTTTTGTTACATAATTAATATAGAAATTCATGCAGAAAAAGAGAATCAACCCCACCTATAACCTCCTCAGAGAGATGCTGTGGAATCTCTGATTTCACTCAATTCAGTCTAGACCAAAAGTCATCCTCATAAAGGCTCTCTCCTGGCACATTATGCTACCATCAGATGAAGATCAGCTCAGGGGAAAAAGGTGAAATTTAAGGCAAACTTGAAAGATGGTCATTAGTTGCTATCCCACCACAAACAGACATTTTAATTCATTCTTTTCATGAGATAGCTTTATTTAGTGTATACCTTATACAACAGTAGTTTTCTCTCAGAATTGCTGTGCTACAGTCTGGCTGAGAGATGGTGGTGCTGTTCTTGCTGAGTGTGTACCAAGGCTACTCTCTAGATCATCAGCTGAAAAAAAAACAAAAGAAAAAAAAAAAAAAGATTCAGGAAAGCAAAATGTAGCTTTAGGTAAAGCTTGAAGTAAAGTCAAAAGGAGTTGCCTGCTTTTGTAGAAATCATGAAAAAGAGTAAAGAATGGCAGGCTGAGAGAAAAAGGTGCTGCAGCAGTGAGGTCAAGGATAAGATCTCCTACAGTGATTATTTTTATTAGATGTATAGATTTAGCTAAGTCAGGCTAAAGATAGCGCTATGTTCTTTCCTAGTAAAGCCAACAAAGAAAACAAATGGATACATAAACTATAACAAGACAAAATGTCTGTAAATAGAACTGTTGAAAGGATCAAGTTCTTCAATATTTTTGAAGTGCTAATATTGATATTTCATTTGCAGGAGGTAAAAAACTTCCTTTAAATCACAGAGAGTAATTGAACAGGTCTGGTTGTAGACTTCGCTGTTTTAAGATTAAATATAGGAAAGGTAAGCTGCAATTCTATAGTTGTTGACCCTGTAAAATAAACAAAGTATCATTCTACTTGACTGGTATGGGTGAATATCAGAATGAAAATTCATTTTTCACCTAAGTAAACTGGCATCAAACTATTTAAAAGTTTAGCTGCTCAGTAGCAAGATACACCTCATGTCTTCCTAAGAAAAGCAATTGATGCAACTTGTCATACCTTTTACGGTACTGTTCGTACGTTATATTCCACTGCTCTTCTCCCAAGTTGGCTGTAAAGAACATGTACAGGATTTAAATGACTTCTGAAAGTCCTTGGCAACATTACTTCAGATGTCCAGATCATGTATAATGAACAATTTTCCAGCTTTACTTGCAAAACCAGTCACACAATACTGATTTTTTCTATGCTGTAGTTTCTAGTAAGTACAATTGTATTAACATACTAAGGTTGTCAGCCAAGATTCCAAAATGGAATAACAAAATTACAGGTAATTCACCATCTTTCTTTAAGTTTGTATGAGTACTTAAGTAGGAATCCAGAGCGGGATTCTGAACAGGAGAAGTCATAGGATTTCTTCTAAAGCTCCTTATAAAGAGATGTTTGGAAACAACTTTCAGCAGTTTTATTATAAAGAATTTATAAATTAAACCCCTTAAATCATGTCATTCCAACATCTATCACTTCTCCATTTCTCCCCCAAATCCCAAAGCCAGGCCTGGCCTTTCAAATCAGTGATTTTTGTAAGAAGTATAACTGGAATTAAAGAGCCCTGATAAAGTACTTGCTAGAGAGATAAAAGAGATTCCACTCTATTGCAAAGACCCTTATCTAATAGTTTACCTATTCTGAATTCCTCAAATATTCTATGCTTTGCTATAACATGCTTATAAATGCTGTAATATAGCATTTCACAGACAATAAAATTGTTTCAAAGAACAAAGAGAATATGGTAGCACATTTTAAGTAGAACAACTATTGGCTTAGTAGAGTTAATATGACTTCTAGTATTCTGAGTGTATTTTTTCTTGCAAGCTGGTTCAGCACTTATTGCCCCTGCATCTCTTGTTCTACTCAAAATTAAAGGAGTCAAAAGGACCCCCAAGTGATCATTTAGATATTTCCGCTTCCTAGATGCTGACCAGTAATAAATGTAATACAACAGTGTTAACACACCATAAACACAGTTCAGTGGTGATCCCTTATGCACTCCTGAATATAAAGCAGCAAAAAACTCAGAATAGCTTTGCAAAAACTACTCTTTCCTTGGGTAAAGAATAGCTAAAGAATAAAGAGATGAATGGAGAATGGACAACAAAGGTTAAATAAGCTCTACTATTTTAGTTTTATATGTTACCCAACAAGGATAACTTCTATACAAAGTCACCCTGGTCAAAGCAGGCACAATATAAAACTGGGTACATGAGATTCTGACTTCTGACCTAGCTCAAAAATATGTTCACCACAGGCAAATCATTTATTCATCTTGCTAGTCCTTAGTCTGCCTCTTTCAGGTCAGATCGTTGGAAAAGTCCAGACTTACAAACTTTCTTCTTCTTTAATATAATGTTAGAGAAACATTTATGAGTGTTAGTGTCACAGCTAATAAATACGTGAAACTGTTCCTTTTGGATTTTCTTGAATGTGCCTCAAGGTTGCCTGACCTTACTCCACCTCTCTTGGGTGGGACTGCATGTCTTATCCTCTCCAATGCTTGATCTGGGTCACAATAACATGCTGGTCATGACTGTTTTCTCTGACATATCTATAGGACCCTACGGCTTAATCATGACTCAGTGGCCACATCTTCAAAACAGAGAGTAGAACATGAATTCCTGAAAAGTAGCAGTCACAAAACTGTGTGAAAGCTTTAGTTCTTTGTATATTCTCCTGAACTCCGCTAACTTAATTACTGAAGGTTAAAAAAAAAAAAAAAAAAAGAAAAGAAAAGAAAAAGCCCACCCCACCACCCCATTCACCTAACCGTAGCTGGTGTTTCCCCATTTCTCACAGTCTGTCAGTTTTTAATTGATTCAGCCTCATAGCTTTTCCTAATCTACCCATGTCCCCCTGCCTTTCCAAAGTCTTTGAAGTGTCAGATCTCTGCTGAACCCAGGCCTAGCCCTAGGAAGAGTACTCCATTCCAGCCTAGCTGGAGTCAGTTTGTCTCCCAGTAGCCCAGCAGCCACTCTTATCTAAAATTCTTTGAAGTTATATACCTGAGGCTGCCTTATCTGTGCCATTGTTCTACCTTCTCTGCTCAGTTCTGTAACAACCTTGTTACCATTTCCTGTGATTTAACTCTACACAGTCAGGCTGACAGTAGAACAAAACTAAACAGGAAAAGAGTCAAATATACTCACAACAATTTCTCAAGTTATATATTCTCAGCTTTACAGCTTGGATAGAAGAAACTGTATTTTGTAAATGTCAGGTAAATTTTTTTTCAATCCTTTCTAGTTACTTTAAATGTAATCAAATGAACCATTTTAAATACACTTTAAATAAAAGATGCTTTGTGACTCAAATTCATTGACACCTATAAGATGCTTAGGCCTCTTAAAAGACTTTCTGGTAACTGCAAAAACCCACTGAGGATATAAATGCTTACCTTGTTTCCATGAATAGAATCCAAGCCAGAATTTGGCCCTTTATATTCCCTATATGATGTACCAGAAGACTTAGATCTCTCAGAAAGGCAAACTTGCACTGTTAGTAGAGAGTTGCACAGGGTTACCCAGCACAAAACACTGGCCTGAGGAGTGCTCTCTCCTGTGAGTTTGGGATGGTCCTTCCAGCTCTCCTGGAAGGACATCCGGAATCTCCTCCTGAGAACAGGGCCCTATCTTTCACAGAACTGAGGAGTACTTGGTTGCTTTAAAATAAAGCAGCATGGTGATGATGTTCCTATGAATACTAGTGGGTAGCATTTATTTCATACAGCTTTAAGTGGCTGTGACTAAGCTGATTACTGCAGGCCTCCTTTCCAGCCAATGGAAAGAAACAGACTTTGGAAGGGACTGACGGATCTCAAATTTTTTAGACATCTTTTGGATAAGACAAAGAACATCCTGATTGTGCTATCCACTGACTGCTAGGGTAGTCCAGGGTTCCTGCCTCAGAAGTAGACATCTATAGCTCGATTAAATTAACCCCCATCCCAGCCAGTGATTGGTATGCTTTGCAAAGAAGTGGAGGACCCTTCCCAGCATGCGTGGTGTCAAACCCATACATTAATTCTGCAAATGCAGAGCCCTTACCAGCAGGCCAGAGACCTCTATGCCTCTGACAGAAGCAGAGAACACTCAATGACACACTAGTTATCTGAAGGACTCCAGAGAGAGCAGGTTGGCACCAACCTCTGATCTAAGTTTTTAAACAAACTCTATATTAAGTACATAAATAGTCTTGGAATCAAGAATCAAACATAGGACTCCTTGTCTCCCAGGTAAGCATATTAGCCACACGTCTGTAAGATAAAAGATGGTCACATTGCCATCACTTCCTCCTCCAGTAGCTAAGTATTTGAGGAAAACAGATAGAAAATAATGCCAACAGGGACCCAATTCAGTATCTCTGTGCTGGAAAGAGATTCAGCAAGAACCTTCTCCTCTTCTGCTAAGTCAAAGGCTTTGGCACTGCTATGAATTAGCTTCTGATTTCTTAGCTTAGGTGGGAATTACCTTTTCTATTCTGTGCCTGCACAAATGACAGCATTGCAGGAATCTCAGGGAGCTACAGATGATGAGAAAACATCTAAATGCCTCTTGGATTAAGCAGCTGTTGTGCTGGCAAAACTTGGATTGCCATTTAGGTATCTGATCCCTGTTTAGAGCCTGTGATGACTGTGACTTTTTTCCTAATGCTTCCCAAAGACAAAATAATGCTTTCAAATTGAAGATTAGAAATTTTTAAAAACTGTATTTTCTTTAAAATCACAACTTACTGATCTTTTTACGACAAATTTTCTAGTAAATCTCTTTGCATAATTCTTCTAGTTTAATATCGATTAAATTATCAAATATGAAAATGGTGGGGCTTGATGTGAATCAATCAAATTATAAAACAGAAATATTTTTTTCCTATTTATTTTATTAGCAGTTTAATTATAGAGCTGGAATAGATGGTGAAATATACCTAACAGGTTTTGGTTTCAAACTCTTGAGAATCCCAGTTTATGATTCCAGTATGGTAATCTATGCTAATAAAAATTTAAGATTAGTTTTCACTTTGGTATTTAACCTAACTATATCTGTAGGAAAAAAAAAAAAAAAAAAAAAGCACAAGGAGACTCAACACAAAATTCAACATACATAAAAGAGGGAAGCCAAATTTCTAATCACTGGGAAATGTCAGTTAGACAGTGCCTAAGAAGTTATTTGGCAGAAATATTTTCAATTTAATTTTTGGTCCAAAATGAAAAAACTCCGAAGACTTTGTTTGTGTATCTCCATTGGGCCATGCTTTACAAATAAATGAAGCTAGGAAAACCCTTATGCCTGCCAAGAAAGAAAACCCCTTTGATTATTGGCATTTCAATGCAATTACAGAACTCAGGTTTAAAAATTAGACTGAATGATAAAAAGCACATTCTTCATAAATATTTAACCATCTTCAGTATGACAGTAATTATAGTGGGGAGCTCAGTAGCTGCATATTGCATTTAACAGATCTGTCACGCTTTCCATTCTAAATGCTTCCTTTCAAAGGTTTTCAATGCCAAGATAAAAAGAAAACTCCCCCAAGGTGGAAACTTGGAATAAAATCTTAGCTTCTAAAAATTATTATTAATGGTAAATTTTGAGGATGAGAGAGTGTCTGAAACACAATGAGATTTTACAACCAGTGCTTTCTTTTCCCGAGAAGAACGCTAGCAAAATATTTAAATAACATTGGAAAGTCATGAGATTTTTACATTCTGAAAAAATGTGGAAAGACTTACAGAACATTTTCAAAATGAAAACAGTGATTTTTATTAAATCTTTTCTGTTTTGAAATGCCGTTTGATTTTATTTATAACATTTCATCATTTAAAAATACTTGAAATAAAGTAGTTGGTGTTCAATACAATTGTTTTAGATCAAATGAAATGTTTATCAGAATTTCCAGATAACTAAAAAAACCCTATTATTCAATCAACTTTAGATAGGTAAAAATATATTTTGATAGCTGTAAGCATGTTTTGAGGTTATGGTAAACTGGTGAATAGCTTTGAAGAAGGCTTCGATAATGTTCAACTTGAAGTTCCACGTTATTTAACCACAAGTTAATTCCTCCATTTGAAGCTGGGGGTGGAGGGATGAGGTGTGAAGAAGAAATGAGCTATTAGATGCATGAGTAATGTGAGAATAACAAGTTTTGTCTTCAGGAGAGGGTGATATGTGCAGCTGTGCTGACACTAAGACACGTGGCAAAGGTTTTCACCTGTGGCAGAGGCAGGATGTGCAAGTCTCTTACCAGGGCAGAGTCTTTTTCTCTCCTACTCAGCAATTGCAGCCAGAGCACCTTAAGAACGATCACAATTTCCCCCTTCCCTGCAAGAAGAGAGCAGGAACATCTCCCAGGAGCTATTTTCCCATTTTCTGCCCACTCACTGTGGATATCAAACCAGGCTAGTTTGTGTGTGGGTGTTGGAGGGGGGGTGGAGGTAAATAAAGACACACATGTTTACATGGCACTTCATTGCTACTGGAAGTCTGCAAGGTTTGGAGCCTAGCTGTTGTTTATGCAGCTTTGAAAATCTTCTCTGTCCTTGGAGCTGAACTATTATAAGAGGCAAAACTTCTCTCCATCTTCATGGTTGTATCAGTGAAGAGTAACTGACAATATCTCTACGAGATGCTGCATAGCACTCTTAAGAATTAGTCAAAGAAATTCTCTTGAAACTTGAGTTTCACTTTGGAGTCTTTAAGTACAGAAAGACTTAGTAAGTTCCTTGTGCTTCACTTCCCTCCACCTCTTTGCTTTTTTTTCCTAAGAAATCAAGAATTTCTTACTTTCTAGTGTGCTAATAATGCCCTTAACTCTAATTACTTGTATACTAAAATGGTCTAATTTTATCCATATACACTACTTTGCATTTATGACAGTGAATTTTACATGTCATTTTATCATTCAGTCAGCTAGTGGCATGATGATTTTCTGCCACTC
Organism: Rhea pennata; assembly: GCF_028389875.1. Lineage (NCBI taxonomy): Eukaryota > Metazoa > Chordata > Aves > Rheiformes > Rheidae > Rhea > Rhea pennata. Next base: position 15,009,849 of record NC_084666.1, on the reverse strand, counting down.
TTGATAGTCAGGTTTAGATATCTCTCTTTTAAATAATTTTGAATCATCTTCAAACTTTGTCATCTCCCTATTCATCCCTTTCGCAGAAAATATTTGAATATGCTACATAGTCCTAGGATCCCACTCCTAACTTACTTCTCTCACCACAACCAAGCATATATCCTGGAACCCTGCATACTAGATCTTTTAAATACTTATTGACCCATGAGACTTTCTTTTTTTCCTGTGACAGCTTCACTTCTTTACAATATTAACCTGATCATCCCTACTGATACGCTGTTCACACTTTTCAAGATCCCTAGTAGATTTGTGAAACAAGACTTCCCTTTACAAAAATGACTCTTCCCTCATATCACTTTTCATTTTTTCTCATCTACTTCTAGTACATAGGATACTCATCACTTAATTTAAAGTTTTCTAGCTGGTTAAATTAGGAACTTAATCTTTCCACATTCCCTCTAGGAGAATTCTTTATTTTTATTTAATATACAGAAAGATAATGGAGTTTAGATGGTTATTTAGCTCAGTTAGCTGAAAATTTGGTATGAATCTGCAGTATTCTCCAGTATAAGAGCCAAACTCACCGATCCTTAGTTTCTTAGGATCCTCTCTAGTCCTTCTGAAGGTTTGGTTCACATTTGCTGCCTTTTATCAGAGATGCAACTTTCTTGGAACCAAATTTATAAGGAAAAGAACTTTAAATGAGGCACTCTTCATTCGCTGTTAAGAAGACGGATTAGGTAGGTTTTCCTCTAAATTCAGACTATGGACATATGAATGACAAGGTGAAGCTTGAAGAAGGAATCTGGACCACTAATAGTACTTGAGAATAAATGAGCAGGCTGTACATTTGAAAATGTAAAGAAAATTCAGTATGTTTCTCTCATGAAGATCTATTTATCTTGGAATGAAGCTCTCACTGTTGGCACAGTGTTAGCCTCTCTTTTAAGCAATGCGCCACATCTTCAGTTTAACCTATTCACGTAACGACAGCTCACATGTGCCAAAACCCAAAGTCTACATTCACCCACACTCTTTCCAAATTTTCTGTACATTCAGAAAAGACACCAGAGTCATACAGATTATCTGGCCGGACATTCTCTCTGAAGAAATCCTAGTTATTTATGAATAGATTACTTTAATGGTCTCATGTCAAGGCAAAAGTAATTAGGGTCGTTAGTCCACCTGATTCTGCTATTATTTAAACCTTGTTAAAATGCAAGAAGCCACGAGAGAAATGGTTTTCACTGAAGTTGCTCACCTTTATGTGAGCATAGACTAATGTGAGTATGAACATACATTTGAGTCTGCAATTTTATTTGCAGTTCAGTAGTTGGAACTGCTTTATGACTCTCCCAGGGAACTGATTCTCCCAGTTCTCCTTTTTGGGGACATCATGGGATGGTATTAGAAGACTATAAGCACTTGATTGTTTTTGTCCTAATCCTCATTCAACAGTGAACACATTCATCAGCGCAGTGAAATTTCACCAGTAAGGGTAAAATTAACACTGTATCCTGACAAATGTAATAGCCAGACTGTTAGCTCAGGCTAACTAAACAGAATCAGCACCAAACAGATTTAGAAGCTTTTGTAAGTGAAAGTAGGAAGATTCTGAAACGGTATCAACTGCGAGTGTTCTGACTCAAGAGGATGCTCTAGAAAAGGCCAGCTCCTTCCATTCTGATGCTGATGGTCCTATTAATTAGTTTCATCCTAGATATCAAATATTTGAATCATAATATGAGATACAAATCCAGATACGCTATTTATATGCTAAGTTCTATTTTGTCATGTGCACTAAAATCATTTCTCTATTTCTGTAGGTAGGAAGTTCTGCCCCTTTTCTCCCCAACGCAACACAGGAATCCTGCTGCAGCACTCAGCTCTTCAGAGGCATTACAAGGCTACCTACTCCCTGCATCTCTTCTCACTGCTTCTGGAGGAGTAGTGATCTTTTCCTTCCACCTGAACATAGGTGGAAGAACCATCCATCTCTGGGACCACATTGCTGCCTTGCAGTCCAGATATGCCTGTGGTGTCCTAATGTACCCAACAGGCTTGAATGTGCCATTAGATCACTAAAATGATTGAGGTTAGAAGTTTTATCTGATCTTGGAGGGTTTTCTTCTATCATGGTTTTTAACTCAGACCATCTTTGCAAGGCAGATGACAGTTCAGCCCCACATTTAAAACTCTTCTGGCCAAAACCCTGTGGAGATCCTTTTCTTCATTGCCTTTGGAAGAGTGCAAGTATTAGCATAGTTGCATCTACTGTATTTAGTAAACTATTGATCTTCAAAGAAATCTCAAAGAACTACAAGGATTTGGCAATGAAGTGAAACTTCACAATTAAATTTCAGTTTTAGAGGCAGAAAGGGTACATGTAGATCCTCAAACAGAATAACACACTCTTTAGGAGCTTACAGCCATGTAAGAAAGAAAGAAATATAGCTCTGATAATCAGTTTTCAAAAAAATGCCTCACCTATCTAAAGCAGATGCTTCTAACTGACTATGCATAAGTAGTAGTAATATTTTACTCTGATAAACAAGTTATTCTGAATCTTTAGGGCAAGGATAGATGGAGAGAGTGGAAGAAATGGCAGGGGACAGAAATGGAAATATCTTAAATGACTAGCTGCAATTCTGTATGATAGATATTATCAGAAAGATTCACATAGCAAGATAATAACTATAAAGAAAACTCTAATCATACAGCTGCAAAGTATTGAGAACGTGGTTGCTGGAAAGATTCTTGAAACAAAATCAGAGAAAGGAAAATAAAGACCATGGAAATTTTGAATAGGAAAAAAAAGATTATATGCTAAGAACAGAGGTGTGATGGGGAAAAAATACATGTGAAGGCTGGAGACAAAAGATGAAGCAGAGAGACAAGCCTTCCCCCATCTAAAGGACTTGCTTTTTTTTTTTTTTTTTTTTTTTTTTTTTTTTATGTTTCAGACTAGGACAGAAACTGAAGGTTAGACATCACAGTGAAAGCCACAGAAAAGGACACAGGATAAGAGTTGCAGTGTTAGGATACAAAGCATCACAGCCCAGATCTATAAAAATTCACAAATGAGATTTGCAACTCAGCATAAGCAATAGCCAAAATGTCTGCATTTCAGGAGAAAAATGAGAGTTTGGGTTCTCTGCTAGCAGGAAACAATTTAGTGTCTTTGACTTCAAACAGAGCCGGAGCAATCAACACCAGCAAAGAACCCGGTCTGATAGATCCGTTAGTTTCCGTACTAACAAAGCAGAGCACAATACAGCTCAGGCAGTAGCAGATGAAACAAGCACAGTACAGCAGTCAGAGACAGTTCATTTTATGAGCAGCAGCTCTTCATTCTCTCTGCAAATCTTCAGCAATACTCTTGCTAATAACTGTTATTACATGCATACAATGAATAGTCATCCAGTGAGAAAGGACAAGTCCTGCCAGATATCTGAAAAACAGAAATATATTCAGGAAGGCCAACATTTTCTTTAAGATGTTGATACAACACTTACATATATTATTGAAGTCTAAATTAATTCCCATCTGGTTGAGCACCCATTGTGACTAATGTAGTGCGTCTCAATACCTCCAAACTCAAAGTTTAAGCACTGCTTAAGCCTCAGAAAGGTTCTATGCTACAGGTCCTCTCCAGAAGTTTGGCATCTTCCCTTTTGGCTTTGCCAAAGGAGAATCCCTGACTTAGTGTCCAGCCCTGCAAGGAGCATGGGCTGAGTTGAAGCTTTTCCCATCCCCCTGAAAAAAAAAAATGCTTTGTGATCCATCCATGGTAGAGTTGGCTAGAAATATTCCCATGGGAACATTATTGCGCTATGTAAGTCTTCTACAAGAATAGGTGAATTTGTTGAGCCATTTGACAGAAGCAGATACATACTTTAGGGAAGAAAGCCTGGTTTCCTGGCAGGTCACCATCTTCCCAACAGTATGTCAGACCAGCTACCACACAGCCAAGTGAGACTCCAGGATGCCAGCTAAAGCCACTAGTCTTGGAGCTTTAGCCTCCCTGTCAAGGAGTGGGAAACCTTTTGTCGTGGGACTCAGCTGAATTCAAGACTGCCCTGTTAGCAGCAAGTGGCAAGGAATATGTCAACAAAACTATAGCAGTGTCCAGGCAGCTCAGAGGGAAGTCCATTAGCATTTTGCTTTTGAAAAAATAATATATGATGCTTTTGGTTTTAATTTCTTCATACATTTCAGTAATTTTTTCCTAAGAGCAATGTCATGATTTTGTTCAAAGACAGAAGCATTTTTTAAAGCTTAAGAATTTCCTACTGAACGTAATTATGTATCTCAATGAGCCTCAGTACATAGGCACCCAACCATATCATTAAGCATCCTGAGAATCTGTGAGGCTTCAATGTCTTTGTTAATCTGGGTCCTAAAATACCTTCCAAAATGTAATCTTATACTGGAGAAAGCTCTACAGAAAACACAGAAAGCTCAAGCTGGCAGATTATTAACCTATAGTAGTTAATATATATATTCAATTTTGCTCTTTCAACATGTACTCTTACACAAGCAAAAATTTCAGAACTGGATCAAGGAGTGATGATCACACATGATGCAGAGTATCAACTTCCCCTATTAACATCCATGTGCCCTACAATCTTTGGAGGGCTAGTGAAAACCAGCCTGCTGTAAGAGGTTTCTTGATGTGTAGCATACATTCTCCAGTACAACAGTTTAGAAGATAGCATGGCTGTATAGCTCTTCTCTGTGACCTGCAAAGTGGCTAGCATCACCTAGAGGAGCAGTAAAATAAAGCTATTACTAGTCACAAAACAGCAGTTGCACTTTTCTCTGGTGCACTCTTTCCTTCTCTGACTTCTGAGAATTTGTTAGCTGTGAAGTGCCCAGTGTGCAGAGAATGTTTACAAGCTCAAGTCTCCACGGCCAGGGAATGGGAGACAGGACATTTATATTTCTTTATCATTTGGAAAATTTTTAAATTTACGCAAAGATTCTTATTTCTCATGAGGATAAAAGCTAAAGACTTTGAAAAATTTACCCGGAAAAAAAAAAGAAAACTCTCCAAGAATTCTGCATAAAATGAATCCATTAAAATTGAACAAGAGATGTTTAGAATTGCTAAAAGTCTTAAAGTTAGGTGTGCCTACTCAGGATAGAAAAGATTTCATTTCAAATACCTGGTCTGTTATTCTTCCTTCATGAATGCGACAACTGCCTCCTCCCTGCTCCCTGGACACTGACATTTCAAGAGAGTTATCTCTTACCATCTTCTCAGGAAGGTCTCCTATTTATATAAACAATTAAATATTTATTGCAAATGTCAGACTAAATAGTCCAGCATTTAGGTCACAAACTTGAGACTACAGAAGGCCAAGTGTTTGGTTTTTTTTAGTAAGAAACTATATTCCAGAGCAGAAAAATATTTCCTGGAAAAAATTTGATCGAATTGGAACACTTTCTTCAAGAATTTTAAATTGAGTAAATTGTCATTATTCTGGCAAAAAGGTTTGCCTGAGATACTCAGGTCATTACACTCCCAAGATCTTCTTCTCACAGCAGTGTAGCTAGCAGACACCTGGGGTCCCGCACTGCCAGAATCTCATTTCCTTGACTCTGTGGCAGCCCACTATAAAAAATTGAGCCTTCCTAAGTCTCAATTTACCTGCACATTAGCTTCTCAGCTGCCAGGATTTCCCGCTGGGCTCCCTATATCCCTGAGAAGAAGCTGCTTCTCACAGGCCAGCCACCTTGCTGGGAGGCTCATGACAAGGCTCACACAGGGTGACCAGCTCCACGTTTAAGAGCTCCATGTTGAACTCTCCTAAAATGAAATGTTTCGAATGCTTCCACTGTACAGGAAATCTCATATTTCCTGTTTTCTGCTCAAGTTAGGAGGAACTATAAAAAATGAAAAGGTCCTGAGGGGGTAAACATGTAATCTCCTGCACAGAGTTACTTTTAAATTCTATTCCCAGCTCAGAAACCTCCTTCCCTATGAGCAAAAGTCAAGTTTTGCCATTTTCTAAATAGAGTCAAAGTTTTACCCCTTTTCTGTTATAAACAAAACAACAATATTTAGAAAACACCTACTTCTTACAGCTTACTTACCTCAAAGGATTGCTTTGGGGCCTCATGTTAGCAATATGCTTTCAAATCTGTAATGAAAGTTTCTAAAGTGTGCATGTATCATATATTTTCTCCCACTTTCTGTCTCCCACCTTCACTTTTCAAAAGCCAGCGAGCAGCCTGCTGATCTCCATTTGCTTTTCGAAGCCAGCAGCTCTATCCAAGGAGAAACTGGCAAATAAAACCCAGGACAGCAACAGCTGCTAAGCACAGCAAAACCTACCAGCAGCCGGTGAGCTGAGCACACCTAAATCCCTGAGCAGGAAGAGGTATTCCTGCACCACAGGATGATAACAAAACAAGAAATGTAATACCTTCTACTTGTGGAAGAAAAGCAACAGGATTGCCTATGTTGATGATGTTGCTTGGAGATACTGGTTTTGGTCAGAATTTTGAAGACTCATTTGCCCCCATTTGTCAGTACATTTCACAACTTCAAAATGTTGAAAAGGGCAGTTTCATTAAAATTATGGATCATCTTTGTGCTTCTACCAAAAAAAAAAAAAAAAAAAAAAAGTAGAGTGTTTCTTTTTCTTTTGGCTAAGAAAAAGAACTGTGGTCTCATACATGATGTGTTTGGGCATAAAAATGAGTTAATCTTCAGTACTGGTACGAGTTTCCTAAAACAGCTGGAGACTAAAAAGCACAACAGTACACGCAGCTGTTCCGGGGTGATCAGGCAGCAGCGTTCACACTGGTGGGTTCTAGCCCCACGGCTCTGAGTGCTGCCGTATTTCCTTTGTTTAAGATCAATGTGGTCTGTGCGCACAGTGTAAACACAACACGCGCAGAGCACACATAAAGAGGGGCTGTCACATCCAGCAGCGTCACTGGATTCCCTTACGATAGCAATTTCCGTGGAAGAAGGCCTCCACAGCAACCACAGCACCCATCAACGGACAACAATCCTAAATCCAGCAGGCAGATACTCAGTCTCTGTTACTCAACCTGCGGTTCGTTGTCACGGCATTTTCTGCTTGTCTTTCTGAGTGTTCACATCTGCCTGGAAAATAGCCTCATGGGTAACTGGTGCTTAAGCAAGGAAGAAACTGGGTATACATAAGAAGTTGAACATGCTTAGGGTGAAAAACCTCACTGCTGAATTTCTTTTCCTAGAGAAAGGTGCTCCTTTGGCTAAGAAAAAGAAAAGCTGAAGTGGGACCTGCAAGCCTTCCTTCCCCCTGAATTTTGGGGAAGCTGTGAGCATATTTTGCCATTGGGTCACACATAAAATACGAACAAAATATTTTCTGTGCCTTGATGTGGCACTTGACATAACTGTGCCCTGATCCATAGCAAAATAAAAATCACACTCACGATAACAGTTAGGCAGCTTTGCTTACTGATGTACTATCATGATTCATATTTTGGGCTTTCTTTTTGACAGTTCATGACAAAAAGTCCCTTCTGCTACTACCATTTCCATACTACTGAAGGCCGCTATCCTTTTGCAAACACGAGGGATCCAAAATAACATTTGTAACAATTTATTAACTAAAGTATAATGGAAAAATACTCCTGAACTTTACTTAACTACCCATGATTTATAATGATTGTCTATCAAAGGATGTCAGGAAGGGAGTGCAAATGAGACTACAATAACTGAAGTAGACAGAATAATAAAGATAAAAAAAGAAGCAACCATACTGATAGAGTTGCTAGGGCATTAGAAGAAAAATAGCACTTGCAGTTTATCAAGTGATTAAGCTTAGATACTACTCATTAGGGAGGCTCTGGCTTTCTGAACAACATTTTGCACTTGCTAGAAGTACAGAGGTATATTTTCTATTAAGTACCATAAATAAGAATACATCTTCTTAAGTGTCAAAAAAAAAAAAAAAAAAAAAAAAAAAAAAAAAAGGAGAGAGAGAGAAACCTTAAGCACTTATGTAACTGAAAAGGAACTGTCCTTTTTAATGTCAATGAATCTACTTAGGTTTTCAAAGCTTGGCATGTACTTAGTGTTGGGCTTTTGATAAGCTTGTTTATGTTTCACAGCAAAATCTTGTTACAGGCAAAAGGGAACACACCTTATAAACATAACCGAGAGAGAACGTATTGTTCAGCTAATGAAAGTTTTAGCATCTAATGAAAATATGACATCCGTTCATTATTAGTCCAGTTACAATAATACCAACACATCCAGTCTGAATTATCTAAGTATTACATAAAAAAAAATTGACACTGAAGTAAATTATATATAACCTCGCTAGTGCCTACCCCTTTTCTCTGGTGTTACTTTCGCTCTCTTAATGCTCTTGTAGGACCTAAAGTCAACAGCTCTGGGCTTCTGTAAGAAGAAAAGGTGGGGGCTTACAGCATCTCACTAACATCCTTAAATCTTTGCCCTACTTAATATATTGTAAAGGCAATAATATAATATAATATAATATAATATAATATAATATAATATAATGTCAAAAATAATTTTTACCAGGCTGTAAGTATGATTAAGACATGTAGATGCTTGTATACAGCTCAGAAGAGAAAGGTATGTACACAAATGTCCCTTACTGCAACAAGCGGCCAACCGGCTGCCTGTTCCTCTGAATGCCTGAACCCCAAATGTCCCAGAATTAGGCACGAGGCCTGCCAAAGCTCTATGCTGAAAAGCTGTTGCCACACCAGAGTAGCTAGGCATAGATACAGTCACATCCATCTCTCAGTTGACATGTGATTGATTTCTAGAAATACAGAGTTGTGACTGTTACTTCAGTATTGTATAAATACCTGGCTTGATGTTTCTAAGCATTAAATATGTAGAATAAGGTATCTTCTCCAGAAGTCGGATGGCTTTTCTAGTGGAAACTGATGTGTCTTTTAATTATTTAGAACTTTTGGACAGTTATCAGCTGAAAGTACAAAAAGGAATGGATAGAAATTTATTTAGATTTTTGAAAAGTCCAGCAGAAAACATTCAGGAAATTAAACTGTCTTGAGTGATGGATACAGCATTCTCATGGGATTGTAATGACCGAACTAAAACAAATTACATGCAGAAAGAGTTAGTGGTTAGCACAGCAGGTTTTAACAAAGTGTTGGAAGTATCCAATAGCATAGTTTAATCTATTTACAGTCTTAGAAAAGGAGTGAACAACAAAGCTTGTAGAGGACAAAAATTTGCATTAACTGGGTTTAGACAAATTAGAAGGGAAGGCAGTTTAGGCAGGGAAAAGCTAGGGAAAAGAGCAATGGGGATTCAGGGTCAAATTATCCACATAACTAGACGGCATTATCTATGACTCTTAATAGCACAGAAACTTTAGTTTCCTGCCCAGGTTTTTGGACGAAAATTTGCCGAGAGCAATATACTACAAAACTGATCTTTATAGCTTGCAGTGTAATATTTAGTACTAGTTACTTGGATAAAAGATCCTGGCTTTGGTCTGGTCTGGTGAATCTATTCTTGTGAATATATTCTTGTGTAAATATTACAAACACAAGAAATAAAGAAGTTTTCAGAGAAAATGTACAGCTTGGATAACTTTTTTGTTATTAGAAAAAATGAATAGGAAGTTGCCAAACAAGTATAGGGGTTTACAGTTAGGCTTATACTGTCTTCTGAACTAGCCTCTTGGACAAATCTGAAAGAACAAACAAAAAGGGTCCAAAATGTAGTCACAGAACAGTTATTTAAGGAGGAGATTACAGTAGCCATATGAATCAGGTACCTGTGATAAAAAGCTGGTGAGCTATTTTAAATGTTATTTGTATTGGAAGTTGAGCAGTAATTCTAAGGTTGTTAAATTTGAATATATTAGTTACAGATAGGGATTCTATAAATTTAATTTATTGTCTGCTGCCAAATTCTTTGAGTTATGTCAAGATCAACTCTCAATTTCAGGCTTGACTTAATACTTGACATTTTAGTATCTTAACTGCTTGAGCATTACTGTAAAATACAGGGCTAAAAATGCTTGTGTTGTGTTGTAGCAACTTATGTTCTCTGTTTCAGATTGCATCCCAGAGGTTATTCCAGGAATGGAATGACATGTGGAACGGGCATTAACAGAGATTTTGATTCAATTGTTCTTCTGTTGTTCATATGAACAGATGACATTTTTATATGAGTTTATTAACATTATATGAAAAGAAGCTTATCAGTTATATCGAATCTCATCTGACATTTCTAAAACACACCGTTCATTTCCCCAACCACCTGAACTGGTCTACAGCTCTTGTTTTCCTTCTCTATATCTCTTAATTTGCAAATATTAGACTATCATGTAATCCCCATATAGTAGCCATCCTGTAGACCAGGGCTTATCAAATAACAGACTGTCATTCTATTTTCTGAGTTTATGCTGAAATAAATGTACAATTTATGAGAATGTGATTAAATTTTAGTTCTGTAACATGAAGATGAATCAAAAACAAAGTTTTGTAAAGAAACTAGTACTTGTAAAGAAGAAAGCCAACAGCAAACATAGGCTGGTTTGACAAGAGTGTAGCCAACAGGTCAGGGGAAATGACAATTCCCATTTATCTGACACTTGTGAGACCACATCTGCAATACTATGTCCAGTTTTGGGTTCTCCAAGAGAAGAAAGACACTGACATGCCACAGTGAGTTCAACAGAGGATCATCTGGATGTTCAGGGGGTTGGAACTTACGGTTTATAAGAAAAGCCTCAAAGAGCTATGTTTGTTCAGCTTTAGGAAGAATAGATTCAGAGGGGATCTTATTGCTACGCACAATTGCCTAATGGGAAGATGTAGAGAAGATGGAGTCATAGATCCTTCCAAAAGGTGCAAAGTGAAAGGACAAGAGGCAATGGACCCAAGTTGCAACAAAGGAACTGCTGTTCAGATATTAGGAAAAAACTATCCAAAGGAAGGTGGTCAAATTGGGTGGGTCAGGTTGTGCAGAGAACAGGTAGAATCTTCATACTTGGAGATATTCTAAACTCAGTTCCAGTTGACCTTGCACTACCAGATCTAACTTCAAAGTTCAAACTTCTATTCTGTAATGTCACTAGAAACCCCAAATATAAAACTGATGAAAACAAAAATTAGATCAAAAACTAAAAAAAAAAAAAGGGCCTTTTTTTTCAAAACTGCTTTATTAGCTTAGCGACTCTAAGCAGCTGCACAACTTCACCAGAGGAGGAACGATGGCACCTCCTTCCTGTAGTCTGAGACTGGATTCTTTGCACCTCTGGTTATCAGGCACTAGACGAGCAAAGGGTTTCAGGACTGCAGTTTTAGACAGAGGTAAAACATAGGCACCTGAGTATGCATTTACATGATTGGGAACAGGAAGCTGCTTGATTTGTTCTGCCTTTCCTCTCAAAAGATTCTACATAGCTGCATTAGTGTGGTTTTGAGTCCAAGTTAGATGGCTTCTGGAGCACAGCTGACTCACAGACAGCTAGAGTGGAGCATGGTCAGAGCAGAAGCATGACTCACTGTATACAAATATCCTCAGATCCACTTCAAGCATTCTAGTCCTAGCTGTCTCTTGGTTTCCACTCTACAAAAAACTCTGTGAGAATCTTGAATTCTCAGACACTGTCATTATCATGCCCAGAAAGAATTCTCTAAAAATCTCCACTGTTCTTTTTTTTATATTAAAAAAGGCATTATGAAATAGCTTGCACAATTTTCAAGTCTCCTAGAGCACTCATTTTCACACTGAGAGATGTGTACTCCACACTTTACCCCAGACAGCTATCTTTGTGGAGATGAGGGATTTTGAGAAGTTACAAGCGTTTAATGACTGTTGAAGAGCATGAATTTTCCAGTGTATCAACAAGAAAAACAAGGGAGACAAGATCTGGCAGTGATGAAGTTTTAAAAGCCTTGCTTGGAAGCAATGAGTCTGTCCTGTGAGGAACAAGTTTGCTTACTAAAAACTGCACAAATTGAGGTCTGGAGAATCAGGTGCCGTATAAGAGCAGTCTTCAGTCTAACGCTAATAACTAATTTGTATTGTTGGGGGCTCAGGAAGATGCTTTAAAAGAGCATTTTGTCAAGCTGTGCTTGATAATATGAAAAATATTAAAAATTGTAGGCAAAAACTCAATAATAATACTTAGCTCATGGGCAGCTTGCTTTCTTTCATGGATTCACAACATTTTTATTTCCTTCCTTGCAAGTGAAGAAACTAACACCAAAATGCTAAATGACTGATCTTGGACTTGGACCAGGATTTTCTGAGTATCAGTGAATTGCCCAAGCCACTAACCAGCACTGTCTCCCACTGCTTGACAGTATGTTCTCAGCATGCTAGTATAACTGCATATATTTTGAATTTTAAGTAATAAGATGGCTAATAGTCTTTTTTTTTTCTTGGAAAAAACGTCAGATATGGTCAGAATATATTCTAAGGTATATGTAAACTGGCTGGTCATGTCTCTATTACATTCTCTGACATTCTTATAATCCTTGCCTTAAGAATCTCAAGACTTACCTAATTATATAAGCAGCCTCTGTATTTCTCACAGTTTGTCCTGTCAGCTTCCTTGAGGCTTGATACATATCTTGGCAAGAGTTCCTATTTTCCCAAAGGAATCAATGAATACTCTTTCAAATGGAGCTGCCACTATACTGGAGACATTTTTCATAATAATGGGATATTTTTGTTGTAAATGGACTTTCCCCTTTATAATTAATTTTAAAGAAGAACAGTCTGCAAAACTATTAAAAAAGCCTGCAGTATGTCTCATTGCTTTAGACGAAGGCATTTGCAATAAGTGTGCTCCATATTGGATTAGTTTGTCTATTCAGTAAATGAATGTAATATATCATTCTAGTAGTGTTTGCATTCAATATCATCTGCATAAAGAAAATGTATGAGCATTCAGTTTTGGCATCATTTTATGAAAAACTGAATAACTTATTACTGCAATCAGTGTAATTAGATGTGGCTTAAAAGGACACTATATTTACTACCATGTAACAGAAATTTTGTGATAACGTTAACCAGTGCTTTATGTTTTGCTATTATGAATGATAACAGCAACACTAACTGAAATTATCATCTGAACAATAACATGTATCATAAAGGAGACTTTCAGGTGTTATCTTTGACTTTTCTCTGAAGAATTGTGCTTTAAGTCCTGATCTATCCAAAAGTAAACTTAATTAGTAAAGTCCCTTGCATGGCTAATATCACAACAATATCAGAATGTGCTGATTTTGATGGATTCTTGTGGAAATTAAAACATCTGATAGGTCTTCTAATTTCTTTTGTATAGGCAAAGACAGACTGGATGGAGAAGATGTAAACATCAACCTACTGTAGATAGCATTATCACTAGAAATGATAATAAAGTAACATAACAGCAGATCTAAAAGCATCCTTTGTGTACACCCTAAAAGGAGGGAATTCACCTTGCCACAGAGGATAAGAACAAAGTTAATGTACCATATAATACCCATATAAGTCCAAAAAGCTGTATTATTTGAGTTGCTTTTCAGTCAGGAAGGAAAAAGGAAAGATACTGCTTTTTGAAACCAATAATTTGTACCTTTGAATTGATTTAGAACACATGCAAGGAAAGCACACAACATTCATTCTGACAATTGCTTTGCAATGCATAATAGACTCAGATAAGATATAAAGATCCCTTAAAAGGCCAATTTCTTCCATTGACTGTATTTCTCAAGTCCCGATAAACAGACAGCATTTAAGTCAGCTAGGTATGAGCATTTAGTAAGCTATGTATGTACTTTGCGTAACTAACTGCATATTTAAAATAATGACTTTTTGCTTAAAATCACTTGTGATTAAACTTTTGTCATCATCAGTCCTGGGTCTGACCCTAAAGTCCTAACTTAAGAAAATCCAGCCAGCGTCACTTTGCAATCCAACTGTTCAACCAAACCTCAAGCTAGGCCGCCTTCTGGCTTTATGCAATATAAATGGAAGAAGTGTTAAAAAAGCCTTCCCATAGCTACAGTGTTAGGGCAAGAAAGAGCCACACTCCCTAATTTCTGAGAGTCAGATTCCTTAAAGGGGAGAAATAGCTGTGGGATGAGCTGCTATGCTCTCCATGCCACACAATCAATGTGGCCTGTTGGCTACAGAGAGGGCATGGCAGTCCAGGGCTCAAAGATTATTCAGTGTAGTTGCTTCCCTTGGGCTTTATAGTTTCTGTAGGAACAGACCTTCTTCTGTACCTTCCCCACAAATCCAGACAATTACTGCAGGACCCATCATTTACAATTAGTGAACCACTTGCTTTCCAGTAAGCAAACTGCATTAATATCTCTTTTTTTCCCAGTAAAACAGCTTCTCCAGAGCCTGTGGTAAGTAATTTTCCAGATTTGTAGACAATCCCACAGTCTTTTAGGACTCTCTTTGTGACAGAATAATTGTGATCGGTTTAGCAATGCACCTACTGTCCCTGGCTCTCCCCCTACCCTAAAGAAACCTGTGTATCTAAACAGCTTCCTCCTTCTCTCCTCATTCTTCAAAGGCACAAGAAGTACGGTAATCACAATGGTCAAAACCCTTCCTTCCCTTATGTTCCTCTGGGCAAAGGCAGTTTTGACAATAGGTCTTGTCAGCCTTCAAAACTAAAAGACAAGTAGTCCCCTCTCTTTTACCTGGAAAGGATCTCACAGGCTTTGTGTGGTCTCTACCAATCTAAGCCTTCTGGTTGAGCTCCAGTACAGCCTCATCACTTGGTGCAATCTAACTATAGTCCCTGTCAGCAACCAAAATTATAACCATAGATTATTTAACATCATCTCTCTGAGGAAACACTGACAACAGGATTTCTTGAATCCCAGTCTCCTGCCCAAGATTATCTCCCTGTGTTACGCAGAACTTTGCCTCACTCACCTACTCACATTCTCTCTCTCCCTTTGTCAGACTCAACCCTCCTCCTGTGTTTCTTCTGATGGCCAACTTTCTCTAGGAAGCAAAACATTATTTTTTCTTCCTTATTTTTTTTCTCAAAAATATTTGCATATCTTTTGGGGCTGAATTAAAAAAAAAACATTTTTTTTGTTATAATCTGCAATTTTAGGAATGATGAATCTCTTCTGTGAGACAAAACCTGATTATATCTCTACTTTTACTGGTCAAGGGGGAAAAGACCTTCTTCAATACTGTAAAAAAAAGAAGTGCTTAAAAAAGTGCCAACAAGGGTATTTCTGCTAGATCTAAGCAGTAAGTACATTATACCTGACTTATCTGTCTTCTCCAGAGCTGCTGAGCAATTATAATGCCAAAAATAAATATCTTTGTGAAATATTTCACCAAATTAATCAAGTATTCAGCTTCCAAAAGTTCCATGATTAGCAACATTTAATGTTATATTGAAAAAAGACTGTTTTTATTGGTCCACAATCAGAAGTTTGTTTCTATACTCCGCTAGTGATGTCTGTTCGGAGCAAATCCTAAATACACTGAACTCCGTAGAAGCCTTTCCTTTGATTTCATCAGTCTTCAAGAAGGCCTACTGCTGGTCACAAAAGCATGTGCTCTCTGCATGGTAGATATATGTAATACACTTAATCAACTAATTGTAGCTTGAACTATGCATTGGAATATCCTGAAGATTAGTTTTCCCCTAATGCACAAAAATCACACAATGAATGAATGGAATATTACTGTTTAACTATTTAAATAGCAGATTATGGAACAGTTTACAGTTAAACAAGAATCAATTCTTAGAGATTTATATTTACAATAATGCAGTTCTATACCAGTTTCAATGCAATTGTGTCAAATTGTTATGCTTTTACTGCATGGCCATACATTGATCTTTTTCAGTAGCAGAAAGAAATCCAAAGAAATTCCTTTTTTTATGAGAAAAAGATATGATTATCTGTTAGATGACATTATTATTTCAGGCTATACACTGACTGAATGACTGAATGACTCCAAAAAACTGAGAACACTGTGTTGTTACAGGTGCCATCAAAATGGGCACCAAAACACAGCACAGGCTAAATTTTCAGAAATATATGTGCAACAGAGGTGAAAAGGACCATAAGGCAGGTGCATACACAAAAACACATGCAGAACTGCAGTTAGTTTATGAAAGTGATTATCATGATTGCAGATGCAAATGGTAAGTCAGATGTTTAACTGTTCATTTGCCCAAATAAGTACTGTTTTCCCAAGCAATGACATTATATATATGTAAATTGAGAAGCAATCTGATTGTTAGCGTTATACTCACTTTACACTGGGGTAAATAACTACAAAAGATGAAAGGAAATTCAAAATCATGACTGCAAAGTTGAATGGCATTAATTATTGGCAACACTGAAGCTCATTATACTGCAAAATCTCTTCCTGATTAGATGTGCATTTAATAGAAGACATGACTAGAAGAAAAAGTAAAAAGACTGCAACAAGCAATATTTCAAAGCTTCTGCAAAGAAGATAAATGTCCATTACCACAGTTTAGAATCTCTCAAATGGAAAGACCTCTTCTGGGATAGAAACGACTCCCATTACATTGATTATTTTTCTTTCAGGAACATTCATACTTATATACATCCTGTTTGTTTCAGTAAGAAATTACTAGTGAGACAAAAATATCTTGCCATCAAAAAGACCATGTAGGCAGGGACAGATTGGACTCCTACACTTTGGACACATATCTGTCAATCAAAACGACTATGTGTATTCAGCTAGTTAGAATTTCATGTTATAACCGACACAAACCCCAGTGCCTGGAGTACTGCAGAATATAAAGATTCCAGTGAAACATCCACCACCAGAGTTTCCACACATTTCCTAAATCCCTCCATGTACCTTTTCCCTGAAAGCTTTTTTATAGCCCTGCTCCAGATACCATTCTTGGCCTTCCTTCTCTCACTATGCTAATCTCTTAACATGAAACCCTAAATCTAAACCTAGAACTGGGGCTGTAGCTCAGCCATAGCCCCAGACTTTAGCCAAGCAAGGCAAAAAAGTTCTCCAGAGAAGAGTCTGAAGCCCACCACTCACTTTGCAAACCTCTTCCCAGACCCCCTTCCAATTGCTCTGGGATTTATGTCCCAACAATAAATATAACAATATAAATATAACAAGTATATTTCTAGAGTTGTGATACTGTCAAAACCTAGAGCAACAGACCATTAAGGGCTGGAAAGGAGCTACTTGTGTCAAATTTGGGCTGAAAAAATCAAATTCTTCCTGAGAAATTTTTTACCTGGGTCACGGCCGGAGGATTTGGCTAAACCATGGCCAAGCACTAAGGATAGTGCTAGGGTCAGGTGTTGGAGAAATAAAATATATTCCAGCTGTACGTAGGGCTGGAAAGAGGCTACCAGAGGAAGGTTTAGGCTGGAAAACATTTCCTCTGAGAATGTTTTAATCCTAGAAAGGATGTGGTGTCATAGGTTCAGAATGAGCAAATACAAAGGCCCAGGCAGAGTGTTTGGAAAGAGGAAAAAGAAAAAAAAAAAAAAAAAAGAAAAGTGTATTTAGAATAGCAAGGAAGAGGAAAGCCATAAGGGACAGGCAGCAAATCCAATTCTTCACGTGGTTGGTGAGGAACTGTGAGATGAAGGTGGGGGCTCCAAAAAGAATTAACCCCTGACAACTTCTTCATCTGGGGCACTGGTGCAGACTAATCCCAAGGATTAGTCCAAGCCCAGGTTGAGGCTAATGTTTACTGTTAGGCATTGGATCAGTTTGGAGAAAGACACACCTTAGACAAGGGCTGCAAAGTTACTGTGAGATGCAGGTATGTGCTGAAAATTCAATTCAAAGCCTAGAGCTGCAGGTGGCATGCAAGATGAATATGAGGGCTGCAAAAACAATCAATGCCCTTCATGTAGACCACTAGTGGGGGCTTTTTGCCAGGGCTCACATTTAGCCCTGGATCAGGGGTAATGTTAGAGATAGATTTGGGGTTAGGGTTGGGAGAGGGACAAAGCTTAGAGCTGCACTTGCAGTGCACCTGCAAAGGGCCTCTGAGACTAAAGCGGAGTCTGCAATATAATTCATCCCAGCAACTACTACATCTCAGCCACTTGTGGGGGCCTTTTGTTAGGGCTCATGTTCAGCGCTGCCTCAGCATTAGCGGTAGGTTTGGGAGAAAGAGAAAGGCTACAGCTGCACTTGGATTGCACCTTGAAGGGGCTTTCCAGAGAAAAGTGGAGGCTGCAAATACAATTCACTCCTGACAGCTTCTTCATCTCAGCCACTAGTTGGGGCCTTTTGCCAAGGCTCACATTCCACCCCGGCTCAGCGCTAGGGCAGGGAGAGAGACAAAGCCTAGAGGTGTAATTTGGACTGGGGCTAGAAACAGGCTGTGAGAGGGTGACTGCTGCAAGAAGTAGTTAAAGCCTGAATACTTGTTCATCAGAGCCACTGGTGGGGTCCTTTTTCCAAGGGTTACGTTCAGATCTGCCTCAGGTTCCAGGTTAGGCTTAGGTTCATTTAGGTGCCTCTAAATGAGTGATGCTCTTTTGGCATCACTGCATGTACATGTAATAAATGCATTCCATGGAAGGCCTCTTTGCAGAAATAGCTCTGAATTCTTTCAGAGTACAGGTGAGTACAGATAAGCAGCGAGTGGACAAGGTACTGGCAGGAAGTATACTTCGTCAGGTTTTTCATGCAGAATTAAATAACACTGAAGGACATGATGCAATAAGCAGCAATAGATACCTTGTTAATACAAACTTACTACTACAAATAGACATGAAATAGTCTCATTATTTAGACAGGAAATATTTCTTCTCTTTATAGAACTAACAGGGAAAACAACACCCCAAGAGTCTTGATGGAATTAAGCTCCTACTTAAATTTCCTTTGAGATTCAATCATTCCTTCTCTGATAAGAATCCTTTTTTTTTAGAACTCTGGGATACTGATATTTTAACTTTCTCTATCTCTAAACTGGCTCATCAAGTGAAAAATATTCCTATTGTTACAGAAGTCTTGAAAAATTGTAGCTAGGAAATCAGGGAAAATAAAAGTATTGAATTACTGAACAGGTTAATTAGTATATAGCATCTGTTAAAGGCATTGGAAAGTATATAAAAATAATTGCATTCCTACATAATAGTGACTTTTTGACCTATATATCCAAAGATACTATTTTGGAAATCTGAAATGGAATGTGAAAATATTGAATTTTTAATAAGGGATGTAATGCATTGAAAGACTTATAATGCCATTTCAAATATTCCCTGTCACATGTATAATTTTCAGAATGTAATGTTTTATTTATCTGAAAATCGTAATTAGAGATTTCTGTGGTCTAAGGTCCCATGCCGCAGAGAAGTAACAAGACAAAAACTGACCTCACTAAAAAATAATTAATGCTATTTTTTCTCAAAAAAAATGGAAGGTTTTAAGTCAATTCTAATATGGAACGTTAATAAAAATCTAATGAGTTCAAATTCTAATGAGTTGTTCTTAAACATCACTGCTGTTCCCTAGCCAGTTCACATTTATAGTGTTAGGGTTAGTTACAAAACTGTTTCAGCTTTAGTAGGTTTAACAGGTGGTCTAGAGAGAAAAGATCCTTTCCTACTGCTTTAATTCAGAGAGGCTTTCAGTCTATAAAATTAATTTATTGCTTGCCAACATGCACTTAAATTCAAATATTTGTGCAATCCACCATAAATTCACCACCATACTTTGCCATGTGTCACTGAGCTCTCTTGTCCAATTTTAATGGAATACTTGATGAAGCTGATGTGCATATTTTCATCCCACACATTCAAATTCATCATGAGAATGAATGCCTTCAGCAAACAGAATACCACATGCAACATTACAAATTTAAATATATTTCTTTGAAAAACTAGTGGGAACAAAATTAAAGAGATAATGACTTCAGCAAAAACTCTGCCTGAAAGTCAAGCCTCTAAGAAATTTCCTAGCTTTGTGAAAATTAGAAGGAAGTATAAAAAAAAACAGAAAAATAAAATTTTATAGAAAGCTCAGTCCGAAAGCACAAAGCACTATTCAGTCATTAACATATTAACATGCAGAACTACATTGTTTGTATTTGAAAAGTCAGCTCTAATTTGCAACTCATTCCCTCTTCAAGTTGGTTGAGGATCAATGTTTCTTAATTTTCCTCAGTTTTCTCTCACTGCCTAAATAAATACCCATATGTACCTGCAAGTATTAGCCTGCAGTGTCCCAGATGAATCTTATTCTAGGAAGAGGGCTACTTCTTTCTGCTGTTTCTCCTATCACTTTTAATTTATTCCCTAGATATTTCATTAAAATGCTGCAAGTTCTCAAAACATTAATAGGGTCGTCTTGCATTGATGTCTCATGTCTCAGCCATTCACTCTTCTCCCAGTTTGATACATATTGTAAATGTACCTTTCACACATGCTGCTTCAAGACCCTTTGGAATTGCTGTGACTGTATTTCTATAGAAGTCTACTTGAAATATCTTTCTGCTAGTGCAATGAAAACTACAGAATCAAAGAAAAAAAAAAGATAAATCCTCACAGATCCTCATCTTTGGTAACTCAGCTAAACTTACCGAAATTGATAGACGAGGTCATTCCCAACACATGGTGATTTTATATACACCAAAATGTCATTTTTGATACAAGAAGCCAAGACTGATGCTATTCCATGTTTTCATATTCCCTGTCTTCATACTCCCTCCTTTCCCATCCTACTAACTTTCAAACAACTCCTGATGGGTTTGATTACAAGATAATGATTCCATCTGGGAAAGGAGCAGCATGGAGCCACGTTCTCCTTTTGACTTCCATCTCAGAAAGGGAATGAATTTGAAGGGAGTTCCAGCTGGATCCTGCATATGCTACAAAGCCTGCAGGCACAGCCAGTCCAGCACAGCAGAGGGGCTGCTTGGCTTCCCAGGGCCAAGGAAGAATCAGCAGTACCATAGTTGCCAACTGTGATGCAAAGGCCTGAAAAAGAAGTTGTACCACAACAAAATACATATTCCAGCAAGAGTGCTGGGTTTTTGGAGCAGGGAGTGAGGGGTAATGGAGCTCTTCCTTCACTTGGAGATATTCATAATGCATTAGTGGATGTGTAGTAAAAACAATATGGAGCACAGACTGTCTTTATAGGCTCAGGGTAATGAAAGACCTTTGTATCTCAACATAAGCTGCTCCAATCGTTTATTATGAACCCTGTCAGAAAAGTCACACTGTATTTGTAATCTGAATTTATCTCACTTCAATGTCCAACCATTTGTTTTGTCTGCTAAGTTAAAGGAGCATCTGCTATCAGACTTTTCCTCCTCATGTAGCTACTTTTATAGTAAGTCATCTCTTGAACTCCTTGTTCAGAAGTCAGATAGACTGAGTTTTAATCTCCTATGGTAAGTAGCACATTTCAGACCTTGATTGGTATAGCTCCTTTCTGAACCCTTTCAGGTTTGTCAAGCTCCCTTTAAAGGTGCAAATATTAGGTTTGAAGACAGTATTACATTAATTAGGGGTAGTTGAAAATGTTGTGAAAGAATGTTTTTCTTTGGAGAATGCCAATTTGCTGAAATCAAACAACTGTGGTAACGCATCATTTGTGTCAAATCGTTCAAGAGCTGACTGTTCTGCCGGCTGCTGCAGAATTACAGCCTGTGGGGTTGCTAGTACTAGCTCAAACCTTTACAGTTTCTTAATGGCTAGATGAATTGTAGCCTCAAATTTTGTCAGAGCTTTCTGATCAGTGATAAATAAGACAGTTCTGTCTATTTCCCTGTGAAGGAAATGGGTAGGAGCCCATTTTTCCAAATTTCCTAATTTTTCTGGACTTCTTTGTCCTGAGCAGGACTTAAACTAGTTCCAGAAGTTTCGCTGGGATGTGTGCCTTGCTGCCTTGCTTTATTAACCTGCATGATCAGGTTTGCCATTTCTGCTGTTCAGATTATTGGTGATTACTGAAAGGTATTTCATTCTTTTCTAACATCCATGATACCAGCTTTAAAACTTCCCATAAAGTTCTTACGTAGTCCCATTTCTCCTAGAGATAAACTGGAATAAAATGCTGGGGAGTTTGGCAGTTTTTTGGAAGTCCAAATACTTCTATTTGATCTGGATTTATCTAATCAAAGATTTCCTCACCTGGTTACTTACCTCCATCTTAAACAGGAGACAATTTTGACTTTCCCACTACTAAATAAAGACTGTGTCATCTCTGGATAGAAAGGATGACATCTTCTGTACCTCACAAACTAGTAACAACTCTTTCTCTTGAAAAGTAGAAGTCTCACCTTTGAAAAAAGGTGTGGTTCCTTGAGAATTTATCCTGATAAAGTCTGGTCTACAGCATTCCTCATCCTCCTCCCTTGTGTGACTGCACCTGGAGCCACCAGAATAAGCCAGTATGAGCCACCCATGAGCTGGATCATACTTCTTTGCTGTTGTAAAGGAAAAGGTGAGACCATAGAAGCTCAGCATTAACATGGTTTAAACTACCCTGGAACAATGTTCTCAAGTTGTCTCTCAACAAGCATTTCTTTCTGCAACAGTACTTCCACTTTAATGGCTTCACCTTTTTCCCCTTTGATGACTTGCTCATTCCTTATCTCAGCACTGCCCACTCAGTTGTACCAGTATCCATCTGTGCAGCTCAGCAGCGAATCATATCAGAAAACTGGTCAAGTTAAAAATAACCCAGAAAAAAGATTTTTTTTTAATTTGATCTGTTCTCAGATCCAATTCACTCTGCAGCTGTACGAAGAGTGGTAGGGGTAAAACTGGAAAGAGAGGGAAAAATGACAAGAACATTCAACTTTATGAAAGCCAGCAGGTCAGGACACCACGGAATGAAGTGCTGTCAAACTAGGGCCTCTCTGAGAACATCTTGGTATGATGTTTCTGCAGCCATTGAACTCTACACTTTATTCCTGCAGTCAATATATATTAGGAATTAAAATGACTAGTTCTGAAAAGTATGCTAACAGGACTATTTTGCAAGGGTTTCCTATATTTCAGCTTGTAAATGGCTCTGAGCCAAAATATGGCTGGATATTGGAGGGTTTATTCTTCTACAGGTTATATTATCTATTCTGTTAACAAAGCTGGAAGTAGCAAAAAATTATTTGGCTCTCAATTACCTCAATCTCTGTCTCAAGATCTAACAAGAACAGTAAACTCTTGGTTTGTGCATGGTAATCTGTTGGTCCCTACCCATGATACTAACATTTTGCACAGTTCTATTGTCCCCCCCCCCACACTTCCTCCCCCCAATCTTGGTGATTCATGGGGAAGAAAATGCCCATCTCATCAGATACCTTCTTTTCTGTAATTAGTCTGAATGACATCTCATTTACCACAAACAGGTCTGCCATTTGGCAAATCCATAGCTGGAGAGTTTGATGCTTCTTTGTTACACTTGATGTAATTTTAGAAATTACTTCTATGTTTAGAAATTAGAGTAAATGTGCTTAGTGATTTAAATGTGTACTGGATTGAACTCTTTGATGTTTATTCCACAACTTGCTGAGTGATCTCAGCTCCTATCAAAAGCAGTAGGAGTTAAGAATAGTTAGCACTTGAAGACAGCTCATAAAATTAACCCCTTAGTGATACATCATTTGCCTTTTTTACACTATTTGTGTGAGCTTTGATTAAACTAAATATTTAACATCATCATAGAATTATTCGGACTGGAAGGGACCTCAGGAGAACTCCAGTGCAGCCTCCTGCTCAAAGTAGGGTCAGCTATGACATCAGATCCGGAGATCAAATGAGATCATAACACTGAATACCAAATCAGCTCTGATATGTGGTTGATATCTTCTAGTTTCTCGTAGTCTTTTCCAGAATTCTTTACAAACCAACAGTATATAAGATGGTTTCATAACGACAGCCTGGATTATGGAACATTTGATTACACATAGTCTCAATATCTAAGTATAATCTGAATTTAATGCAAAAAACAAGAAAAACAGGCATAGACTATTTTTTTCTTGAATACTTTGAGAAAGATTATCCTGTCTGACTTGCGCATGATGCTCTATGAAGCTGTGTTGAAATACAAAAACAAGGTAACCTAATGAATAAATAGTGAAAAACAAAGAGAAAGAAATTATAAATGAAAATTCTAAGTCCCTTCACAAGTGAAACTTTCTGCATTTTCAGCAGCTTCTATCTCTCCTCTGCTCTCCTTCTCCCCAATTTAAAGAGAATTTTCTAGGAAAAATGGGCATTAAGAAAACCTAAATAAATATTAATATGTTTCCCTCCAAAGACATCTTCCTTGATCTTACCCATTTGAGTTCACTGTTAACTCCCATGTAGTCCAGTTCACTACCCTCTTCTGATAGAGCTGTTTCAGGAGAGATTTCTGACACTGATGGAAGCTACTCTGAGTTGCTGTAGTGGAGTCAAATCTACAGTTACGTCCTGCCAATAAGTATGTGTGGGAGTGTTGCCTAGCACTGAGACCAATGGGCATGTAATGGCCCATGTTCCTGCTATTAAATCTGTTTACCCTTCAAAGCTGGATAATGATATCCTAACTGCTTTTTGATAACGATCTGTGGCCTAGGCTACAATCTTAACGGTTCTTGGCTAGTTGATCTGCGCCAAAAGCTTGCCAAGGAATGTTTTAGCAATATTACAGTATTTAAGCTGTATATTAAGCTGTATATTAAGCAATGTAACACATTTAAGCTGTGTTCCTGGGAACATTCCTTGGCACTGTTTATTTATATTAATAGTATATAAATGTATATAAATGCCCAAAGGTATTTCTGAAGAGCAGAGTAAACGGCTGGAGAATGTACTTCTGTCCATGTTTCCCTTCACTGCTTTTGACCTTTGGCTCAGTTCCCTCTGCCCCATTTAAGAGAAGCTGAACTCAGAACAGATCTGGTAGCCTGGGCACTCAGGCTTTGCCACATCTGATCTATCCAGACCACATTAACCTAAATAAGTATGAGAAGAAACTGAGAGAACTTGGTTTGTTCAGCCTTCAGAAGGATATTTGGAGATCTTGCTGCTTAGTAATTATTAAGGATATAGAGAGGATGGAGTAAAATTCTTCTCCAAGGTATGCAGCGATAGGACAAGATGCAAAGGAAACAAGATAGAACACAGGAAATATTATTTATATATAAGGAAGAATTTTTCCATAGATATGTGGTAAAATACTGCTCCAGACTGCCCAGAGAGGATGTGAAATCTCCATCGTTGAGATGCTCAGAACTTGGCTACACAAGCCTTGAGAAAACTCACCTAGTTAAGCCTGCTTCAGACAGGGTTAGATAATTGCGAGAGGTATTTTTCACCCTAAATTATTCTATGATTCTAAGAAACAAAATGCTTTTCCAGATTCTTTCCTAAGGATTTGGAGCTCAGGAGAAAGTGGTTCTTAGCATGTACTTGAGGACTTATAGTAAGAGAAAAGATATCTCATTCTGAGAGCAAGCAAGAAAGTACAGTCCCATACCTTACGTGGCTTGGCTAGCCAAGCGATTCCTTCTGTGTGTGGGTGTGTGTGTGGGGAAACTATGAAAACAGAATGAATGAAGACAACAGCAAACCAAACTGCAGTCAGCAAAGACCCCCTACCTGGCTGTGGTATAGCCTACACATGAAGAAGACATTCTATAAGGCTTTTCAGAAACAGAATATTTTTTTCTATCTATCCTATTTACATACCTCTTTGGATCTCTTCTTTTGTACAAGTTCACTTCTGAGTACACAAGCTTAGTCTTCTCTATTGTTCGCGCTGTTAAAACTCTCTGATTCTCCTTTTGGGATTACAGCTCTATCTTGCACACGCCCATTTCTAAAACAGCTTTCTAATCTTTTCCTCCCAACAGCTGTCCAACTATTTTCAAATTCTGTTTAGAAACACCTATCTTCCCTTCTTTAAATCTTCATTCCCTTCCCTGCATGCACTCACACATATTTGAGTACATGTTTTTGCTTGCTTGTTTGTTTCCTGTGATACCATCTAAAATAAAGGATGGATTCTGTGAATCATAAAATTGTCCTTACTCTAGCAAAAAATAGTCCCAACAAGTCCTATTTCCTGAGAACAAGAGTCTACAGAATGAACACTATCGTACATTTTCAAAAAAAAAAAAAAAAAAAAAAAAAATCCTGATTTGAAACTCATTCCTTTTGGAAAGCTGCTTAGTTCTACTTCTGTGAAGTTGGCATGAAATCAGAATTTGATCGTTGGGCAAGGCAGCCAGATAAATACTAACTTCGGACTTGCATCTTTTTCATGGCCATTCCTTAAAAACATTTTTAAGATGCCAGTACTAAGATCACTCCTCATTTTCAAATATTGCAGCAATTATGCAGCACTTTGGTGCCAATACAGAGCAGAGCTCCTCTCCCAGGGTTATGTTCTATGCCACTTAACTGTATATTTTTCATTATCATTTATTTTTATTAGCAAACCTAGCCCTGAGTGCCAGTCAGTCAGGCTGCATGTAGACAACGTGCTGTTCCCATAGACAGGAAAAAATCAGAAGAGGAATTTTAAGCATATAAACTTCTTTCCTAGAGTGCTGCTGTGGATAGTTAGAGCGCATTTAACTACATGATTTTCTACTTGGGAGTGAATTTTATAAGTTTACAAGCATCCCTCCAGTGGTGATAAACAGCCTTGCCATTCGTTTCTGTGCGTTCTTTATTCATTTAGATCCACACAACAGAATTTTTGTCTCCAGTTTGGAACATGGTTTTACTGAAAAAGCTTTGTTTGCATGAATCTATAAACAACTGTTCAAGTTTTTCTCGTTCCCAGTCCCTATCTGTTAGAAATTCTATGTACACTCTATGGAAAGTTTACTATCAGTTTACCTTAATCAAACAGAAACTTTCTTCACATCAGGTGGGTTCAGCTCCCTATAAAAGAAGCAACATGAGGCTAACAATTTTATCAAAACCCTTTTAAGTCTGGAGAAACAGAATTCAACAAAGATGTAAGTGCTGCTCAGGCCTCAGTGCATAAATGAATGTCACTCATTATGAAAACTGGTCTGGAATTGTTATGAAATTTATCTGTTAAGAGGCAGATCTAGGTCATGTATTTCCAAGGCTAGGACTGCTAAAGAAACAGGGTGAAATCTAGTTATGTTTTAATTACATATTTTCATACATTTCTTACAGAAGTTTATACATCACCAGCAGAAAACTCAGTATTCTCTCAATAACTCAATACTTTGATGAGTGCTCTCAATAGGAGTACTCATCAAAATGAGTTAAGTTAGTTCTAGTATACTAAATAACTTTTTGGTTTTGATTTTTACTCCTGTCTGAATAAACCTCACGGCAAGTGGATATATTATACTGTTTCTGAGAAAGACACTTCTCTCTTTACTGAGGTCAACTCTTTTTCTCCACAACTTTCAGGTGCTTTAGAGAGAAATGTCAATCTGTCTCTCTTTTACTGGCTTATTCTACTGCTGGTTATTTTATCTCAGGGCACTGGAGAATTGTACTTCAGGAAGCTAAAAAGATCTCTGCATCTAGTTTTGCCATGGGAAACAAACAAAATCAGACAGCCACCTATTTATCATACTACAGGAGCGGGATGTCTCATGATTTCTAATGCATTTATACATCAGGCCAGTAAGAGAGGCAGGAGTCATACTACCACACAAGCTGAAATACAGACTAATTTTATTTTTCAGTGTTGAGGTACTTAGCAGAAAAAAAGTCATCAAAAAGAAATGTTCTGCCACTGCTACTGCCCTGAAATTGTCTACATTGCTAGTGAAGACTTACATAGTATCTCATGAAATTGGAACCATCAGGTCTCAAGATCATGATGCTTGCTGAGTTGTCCTGGACAACATTTAAGTATCTTCATCCTAAAAAGATGCAACATCCTAGATGTCACACAAGTCTCACTTGGTTCCTGCTACCTTAGGTACCAAGAAATGGAGTAAAGGTCTCAAACTAAGGTCTATGCATTGCATGAAGCAGTGGAAACAGTATGAAAAAGGGCCTTACACTCAGAACACATCAAATATTTGGCCAAAATGGTTATATATCTAGATAGATCTATATGTACTGTGACAGGTATATTTGCCCATATTACAATGTCAAAATCTATTGGTGCAAGAAATCCATTATCTAGCCTCTTGCAGTGAGTGCCCAAGGCATGATATTTCAGAGGAAATGATCAGGGAAGAAAACATGCAGAAAGGACACTCAGTCCCTGTGTGAAATCTGACCAGTTGTACAATACCATATTACAGGGGAAAATAAAGTATTGAAAACACAACAGCAAGGAAAGTGTCAGAAGGAAGTGAGGATGTTCCCTGATGATTTCTTTTTCCTCACCTCAGTGAGGTTGAGATTTCCCAAATTTCCTGCATACCTCTCTTTCTATCAAGGAGGACTCTCTTTAAAACCTTCCATATGGGTTTTTATTTTATTTTATTTTTTTTGTTTTGTTTTGTTTTGTTTTTTTTTTTTTTTTTTTTTTTTTGAAAACCAGTTGAAATGAATGCAAGTTGAGTTTGTAATTAACATTAGAAATTGATTTCCTTGCCTTCTCTTTCTTTCCAAAAACTACTTTGATCACCTCTGCGGCTATCGGTCCCTATTTGGCATAGATGTTGCTATGGTAGCCGATACTATTTTCATGACTGCGTATGACTTTCCTAGGATTTTTCACAGATATTTCCCAAAGTGTTAGCTGTGCCAAAAATAAAACTGTTTCATAAATGATAAAAATAAAGTTTATCTTGGTCTGCCGAAGATGCAATTGATGTGTTGGATGTGTGATGTGCACCAGCCATACTCATTGGCTATCTTTGCACAGTGCAGATCTCAAAGATCTTCCTTTCTCTATGGAGGTGTTCCCACATGCCTGAAGAAAAACTGTCTGAGAGACAATCCAGCCTGTGTGCCACCTGACAGTTCTACCAAGGAAATTGAATTCTCCCCCGAATGAAGATAATGCTAATTTCAAAGTCACTTCAGTACAGAAAAAAAATGAAACAAGGCATCCAGACTTACAGTATGTTGTTCATTGAGTGGAGTGTGCTTGATTTCTAATGAGCAAGGAATTAAATGGAAGAATATGAAACATTCAAGATAAATGTATGTGAGTATAAAAATGGTGCTTACACATTATCTATGTGTCAAAGATCTTCTTCGGGCCCCTATCAAACATAGGAAATTCTAGAGTACTCTCAGGGATATGACAAAAGGCCCTTAAATAGAAAAACACACATGAAGTTCCCAGAAAACCCTTACAGGATCATGATCCAATGTCATTTGCTTTATTTCTTTATTAAGTTTAATTTATAAGGATTTTCACATCTTTCATCCATTAAGTACTGCACTAGGTAAAAGACAGGATCACAAAGTCCATTTCTTTTAAAGCAGCAGCAATAGCTTTTGATAACATAGTTTTGACCTGATCCCATTTTTTACTGCCTATTTGCTATTTCTCAAGTATTATTCATTGCCCATTATTATACTAATAAATTTTATTATCTTTTATAAAGCCACCAATGATTACATGCCTGAATAGCCCTCACAAAAGAAAGTCATAATGAGAGAACAAGGTAAACCTAATAAACCATTCTTTGTTCTCAGAGTGTATTTGTGATAATGGGCCATTAACTTTTATTTATTATTCACATAAATGTATGATGGAATTTGTACCTTCTCCAGCATTAACTGTCTCATCTTCCAGAGACCATCCAAATTTCTTTGCTAACTGTGCTTTGAGTCTTTGATCTCTTTCATGAGAAGATAAAGAATGTATTTTAAAAATGAATTTATTCAAATTTCCTCATATTATTCTTTTTATATTCTCAGATAAGTGTATGCACATACATTCACCCACATACTAAATTTACTTTTCCCTGTTTCACACTGAGGTAATTTTATTAGCTCAAGCTAGTCAGATGTGTGAAGAACAGGCACAAGGTTTTCAAAGGTGAAAAAGGGTGCCACTTGCACCTTTGAAAATATTGCTGAAGTTTAAATGAAGTGTCCCTACTTAGTAGCATTATTTCAGAAATCCATATTAGGCCCTGTATGCGTGCACAACAAACACAAAAAAAGAGCATACCTAAAGGCTGATAATAACCACCCATGATATACGTAGTTCCCACATCATAATGTTAAATACTATCCTGACACATGATTATATGTAACAATTATTAGCTTCATTATAGATGTTATTTCTATAGCTCCAGAAGAATAGAGAATCTTTGTCATGAAACTTTTAAAAATGCTTATTTTAATTATGTTCAAAGTCCTTTTCTACTCAAGACTGATGTCTGTTTAGTATCTCTGTATAAAGAAGCTGAGTCAAACAGATACGAAATCCTGGACTGTTTGAAGTCTCCATTCAAACCATAAAATCTTCTCTTGTCCAATTCCACCAGCAAAAAGGCAAATAAATACCCAAGCCAGACATACTGCTCCAAAGAGACTTCATACTTCACCAAGCTCTTTCTCTCAGTGGTATATAACTCAGAGAGCAGAATTTTTATCCAGATCTAAGCCAAATCTGTAAAAACACTTGGGAAAACAGTCAGAGCTATCAGACTAGAAAATATGCTTAGGCTGTTCCTCTGCAAACCATGAGATCTTCTGTAACTGCAGAAGACTTGAGGAGTCATCACAAATGCAATAAAACTGAGCTCCGGAGTATATATAATTGCTTTTACCCTGACCTCCCTTTCTCCTACACCTCTTCATACCTTCCCTGTCAAAGTAGTGGTGCAAGCTCAGCTTACAAACAAGAAAGTAAAGGCTCAAAACAGCTCTCTGCTAGGTACATATTCCCTCAGAGCTCATTGTTAACAGTTTCGTTTTTCTGACATCAGTGTCTGCCTACCATTTCCATCAGCTGGTCATACTGAAAACCAGTGTTACAGAGGGATCAGTCACATCTCGATTTGAACCAGCAATCTTTCTAGCAGCACCTGGTACAGCACAGGCCCAATGCTAAACACCTCTGATGCAAATTTAAGTTGAACAGTTATCAAATGCAAGACAATTGTTTTCTGCAATCAGAATACTGATGCAACAGAAGGACACTCAGATCATAGCCTCACGTAGCTATGTATATCAGTCAGATAAGTAACACATTAAAAATCATTCCTGCCCTGAACTTATAAAATCTTGCAGGTTCAGATTGTGTTACCATTTGAAAAGGACATAGTATTTCTCTGAGTGGGATAGAACCTGTTAGCTAGAAAGAACTTATAGGGAGTTATGCTGCTCCGGTGGTATTTTTTCACATGTTAACTCCATGAGGGCTTATACTCTCTTTAGGGATAGCAGGGGAAAATACCTTACTGTACAGTGCGCTTCTGAGGAACAATGAATTGAACATGTATTTTTCACAAGTATTTTTTACTCCCAGTACTGAGGATAGGGGGCAATATATTGGCTATCAGATCATACAGCATGACACATCCCCTTTCTCTCCTTGGCTCTGGCTGTGCCACAGAATGTGTTTTAGAATATCTCATTATTTTATAGGCCTCAGAATGACAAAGAATTGGCTCCATACTCTGGTAAATTGTTCCAGCAGGTAACTACCCTAGCTATTAAAACTGCTGCCCCTAGACACACACATCATTGTCAAATTCTCTCCTAAGTTGGTGATAACCTAAAGGAAATGAGTACGTTAGTGTCTCGCTATTATTTTCCTTTCAGATACAAATCAGTGTTCCTCTTACTTCCTGTAAGATATTATTCCACAAGCTAAGTAGCCTCTAACAAGATCTCAGACAAACATAAATAGGCTCATTACTGTTTTTAAATGATTCAGGCTAGTAAGGACAAAAGAACACTCCGTTGTTCACAGCAGGGGAACACCAAATAGCAATGAATATAACCAAATCAATATTCTTTGAAACATGGTACCACTTCTCGCTCAATTCTAATTGTAGGTAGACAATGAAGAACAGATAACCACTTTGCCTTTTTCACTCAGTAACTCTTTACCAAAATGTTGGTACAGTGTCGTAATTTGCACATTAATAATTTAGGTTCCTGTTGTTAAGCTGCAAATGTTCAGAAAAGGCAGAAGACTGGCACAGTACTCAGAGAAGCCGTGTATCTTTGTCAGAAGCCAAAAAAACTGCCCACACTTATTAACAAAAACAATGATTTCAAGATACACAGTTGTCAGCATTTGTAAATGATTTCACATAAACTCCCCATTCATCACAATCAATCTTAATTGCAATACAATTAAAAAAATCAATTAAATCAACTTAACAAAGCTGTAAGTTCAGGGCAGGGCTTCTGTTGCCTGCCCTCATAACTTATCACAGGTCCATTATAAAATCATGTAAGTATGTCTTCTGCTGAAAAAATCAGAAGTATTAAGTTTCAGTTTCTCTAGTTGAAGGTCTCATTCTGCATCACCCTGTAAAGTAACTGAAGAACTGAGTGGTCTAAACAACTCACAACATTACGCTGGTTTCTTTATAAAACTATAACCAAAAAGCCTTTCAGGAAATTGCCATTATAATCACAGAACCATTCAGGTTAGAAAGGACTATGGGTTCCCCTGCTCAAACAGGATAAACATTTAATTCAGACCAGGTTCAGATTACTTCAAACAGGCTCAAGGGTTTGTTCAGTTAGGTCATGAAAACCTCCAAGGTTTGCCTTTCTTGAAAACTTTTTCTGGTGCTCAAACATACTTACAGGATTTTTTTTCTATATATTCAGCTTGAACCTCCTGTTTCAATATATGGTACTTCCTCTTGTTCCCCTGTTGTGAACCTCCTCCATAAATAGTCTGGCTCTATCTTCTCAATAACCTCCTGGGAGGCAGCCCTGCTCTCGAGGATACCAACTACACCCTCTGGTTTGGTGTCATCTGCAAGTTGATGACATCGCATTTCTCTTTGCAGGTTATTTATAAAGAGATTCAACAAGGTAGGTCCCAAGATAGGCAGGAACTTTACTTGTAACCAGCCTTTAACTGGTTGATGAACCATTAACCATTAATGATGAACCATTAACTACTACCCTTCAAGCCCAGTAATTCAGCCAGCTCTTTACCCATTAATTCTTTGCATCCTTTAATTTTCCAGAATGCCAACTACGGTCAGACTTTACATTATTTAACTAAAGGAAAAACTGTAAGGCTGTCAATGGGGAGTTTATTTCCTTCAAATGACCATGTGCTGGAAAGTTGTTCTAATTTATGATGCAAACTGAACTTGTCCCTGGCTGTCTCGAGGAGCAAGTAAGTATGAAAATGGCCTTAGGAAGACCTAAAGATCCAAATAAACATTTATGAAAATGCAGGTTCATGATTCTTCATCAGCATATTACTTGGGAATATTTTCCCTGTTATTTAATTAACTGCAATGTGCAAAGACCTGAATCAGCAGACAGATATGCAGGATGAATAGAGAGATGGAGGCCCAGTCTCCAGAAGGACAAAGAGTAGGTTGAACCTCAGTCAGCAGGACTGAAAGAAAAGACATTGGAAGAAATGAAACCAGTAAGTTGGGCTCCGTACACCTGCTGAAGGTTGTATGCCACTTTTGGTCACCCCTCAAGACCAAAAGGGTGTGTTCTGCCTGTTGTTTCAGGTGCTCTATTTAAGCTCAGGCTTGGACACCTAGTTCTTGGCTGCCATAAGCAGATCTGTGCCTGGTCCTGTCTTATCAAAGCTCTTCTCGGGTTAACCTTAGACCTGACTTATCATCTTGTAACTGTCTTGTGCATTGTTGTTAAAACCTGCTACTGTCACCAACCCTGCTCTGCTCACCCTGCTTGGGGACTGTGGGACTTCACTTCGGTTGGTGGTGGCACTGCCACTGCCTGAGTTGCCCTGCTTTGAATTCTCTCGTCTTCTCTTCTGCCTTCCCCACACTCCTTGCAAAAGGTACAGCCAACATCCTAGTGATCCACCTTGATCTCAGGTCCTTTCCAGAACATCTGCTGTCTGGTTTATCCAGGTATGCGCTGCTGTCACATCAGTTCTAATGTAGGTATAGAGACTTATCATTGCCTCCATCAGTTTCCTCCACACAGCAAAAAACTAAAGCCTTTTTATTTCCAGACTATCCTGTGGGTATTTTACAGAAATGGCCACTTTCAAGCTTCCCCTTCTATCTGTAAGGAAATGACTGCTTCTTTTTTTCTGTTTTCTCTCACTGAAGAGACTCCTGCTTTACTGCTCTTACCTCAGCCCGTAGCTTCTGATTTTTCTTGAGAATGTAAACTTCCTACTGAAGAATTGTATCTAGGATATGCTTGACAAACAAACTACTTCTCAGGTCAAAATATGCCCTGTGACTTCAGGCATTTCACTCTATATTGTCAAGGATAGCTCTTAAGAAGACTGGCTGTTATGCCCATCAGCTTTATGCCCAATGTTCCTGCACAGCAAAACTGATAAACTCATGCTCTCATAAGGGCAGTAGAGAATTTCCCTTCTGCCTGCATGAGTACAGTTGTTTTTTTCCAAAATGCCTAGCAGATTCATTGAACTAACACTTGCTTTTACGTCCTAGCAACAGGTTGACTAATCAGAGGAGAGGGAAAACAGCAAGGAAGACAGGCCCCTAAATACTGTATCATTGTACTCTTGGAGGCCATACAATGTCTTCTCACTTCTAAAAATCTAATGAAAAGAGAAAAATAATTGTTAGCAAGTCCAGGAGATCCTATCCCAAACTAGGGAAATTCCAGAGACTCTATGGGCCACTCAGGACTTCACCCATGTGAAAGGCAATGCCAGTGCCTGTTTAAAAGAGTAGTCTATAGGGGGTTGCACGTGAATTCTGTTCTTTTCATTTGCTACCAATATTCATATTGGTACCACAGCCTATCTAGGTAACGCAGTGGTGTTTAGTATTGTACTCCTCAGAGAATGGCTGATTTGGAGGGGATCTTCTGGCTAGGGCTGAGTCTTTCTTCCAAGTCACTTTCTGAATGGCTTGCAATGACTCTTAGGGGAAGCCTTAGCCTTTGCTGTTAATTGTAGCTCAAAACTTACGTTGATATATGACAGCAGAAAACCTTAAGATAAATATATAAAACCATAGTTCTTACTAACACACTCTTCAGCACAACCAAAAGCAACTGAGTTCCACACAGATCCAAATACATATCTTCTTTGGTACCAGCTAGAATGCAGATATACCTTTATTTGAAGTAGTGTAGGAGCGAGCTTCTTCCTATTTCTGTGTGTCCTTAAGGGACTGATTTCAAAGAAGGATTCTAAGTGCCAGGAACAGTATAAATCCTGATATACGCTCAAAGATCAGTGCAGAATA
The DNA here is from genome assembly GCF_028389875.1 of Rhea pennata. NCBI lineage: Eukaryota > Metazoa > Chordata > Aves > Rheiformes > Rheidae > Rhea > Rhea pennata. The sequence continues at coordinate 14,974,612 of NC_084666.1, read as the reverse complement.
TTTGCCTTTTGTTTAATGAGATTACCACAGAGAAGTAACTTTATCCTGTCACTAGGACAGTGAGAGAATGAGAGCCTTCCCTATACTCTACATTGGTTGCATGACAGGGTAAAGTCAAGCAGGGAAACACCACCTGTAGTTGAGGCCTTCTTCCCTCTGCAGCTCTGGTCAAGTAGGACTGTCCTAGCTCTTGAACACCATATCCCACTAGAATGTAGCAGTGGGGGCAACAACCATTTAAACAGTATACAAATGTGTGCTGTTCCTTTGGTGCCTTCCAAAAGCAGAAGCAATCATCTAAGTCTGTAAACACAAGAAAATGCTCACCTGTCTGTCAATGCTAATGAATTAATACATATCTGGCTACGTATTAAAACAAAGGAAAAGACATTCCTGGATCTTCCTTTACCCCTCTGCATTATCTTGCCATAAGATGTTTTAGAGGAACATTTACCAACCAATACGCACAGTCTGTCTCATAATTTGCTTTTAGTGCACTTTAGAAAGAAAACGGGTTTTGTTCTTCCATTTTTTTTTTTATGATGCATGAAAAGAAGAGAATACAGAAGTGAGCTTGTGAAGACTAATGAAAACATCAGAGCAAACTCAACATTGGGAACTCAGTAGACAGGCAAAGGGTGGCCCTTCCCAAACAAGTAGATACAAGATTCGGTGGTCAAAGGTATAATGCTGTTTCTGTATTCTTCGTTCATATATCTCCAAAAACATTCATTTATATACCTCTGAAATATTCTCAGAGTTTTCTTACTGGTACTTAAAGTAATAAATAACTTGTTAGAAATGAAGGGTAAATAAGTACAGTTAACTATGCTGGGTGCCTCATGCAATGAGTTATCACCCTTGATTACTTACCCCATTTTCCTACAGCCACAGTCACCTGAGGGATCTTTCCCAGCTCCATGACATCTCCCTGGCCCTTCCTCAGTTCCTGTGGAAGCTCCATCCCATCCCCTCTCCTGTTGCCAACTTGAATTGAGCACAACTACCAACAGCGGAAAGTTGTGCAAAGCAGTCAACAAAAGGCAGCCTTTAGGTAGAGAGATGATACCTTTGAGAACCAGTTCAGGAAGAGGCACTCAGCAATGCTAAGTTCTTTCTGCTTTCCATGACACCTTGTTTCACCTTAAGACGCTTTCCAGTATTTTTAGTGGATACTGCAGATGGAACAGCTACACAAGAAAAGTTAGCCAGGCAGTCTCAGAAGCTGTGTCTATTCCAGTATACGTTTGATATGCAGCCAAATGGAGGGATCTTCCCCTCCGCTGTGAAATATTTTTCACTTGGCTACAAGTGAATTCTGTCACAAAGTCCAGGCAGGTGAAACAACTGCTTTAATAATGTACTAGCACCAACATGCTTCTGTCAGCAAGATGCAAAAAGTAAGATGAATTATTTCTGGAACATGAAAACAGTGCATGACAAAGGCCATGCAATGCCACTATGCAAGACGAGAAGTGAAGGGGCTTTTTTATTACTATTTTTAATGAGTAAGAAAAATAAACAGAAAATAGAATGAACTTTTTCTGATAAGAGCCAGTTCTTGTTACATTGTTAGACTAGAGTGATAGTATCAAACAGCTACTTACAGCTGCTTCACTTTCACACTGTGCTATCATTAAGCACTGTTACTGGGCTTCTGGGAACTCTTTGCAGATAATAACACATGCTTTCATTTTAGATGGAATAATCTGCATGTTCTTGAAACCCACAAGAGAGTACATCAATTAATACATCCCAGATATTAACCCATAAAACAAGCATACATTTTCTTTTGGTTGATTTATTGTTTTTAAACATTCTGATTCTTTCTGCTTGCCTTAAATCATTGCTTATTTAATAAATGATCTGCTGGTATAATTAAAATAACAAACAGGGAGAACTTTCAAAACTCCTAAGGAACAGGTATTTTTACTGGAGAGGGAGGGAAGGGGAAAACGGAGAAGTTTTGCACAGCTTTAATTTAAATGTTCTCTACAGAATAGAGATTTGGCAAATCCATTCTTTATTAATCAGATACTAAATACTTTTCAAATTAACTTTCTCAGAAACTGCATATGATTGAGGGTAATAAAATGCATTTTGCAATTTCTACAGAAAGGTGTTTCCAGTTTGTTTGTCCTTTTAAGCTCCTACTGAATTTAAAGCTTTATGATACACTAAATCACATAAGGACCAGACTGTATTTGTGTCCTAAAGTAAAACACAGAATTGGAGGTTCAAGAAGCCTATCTCTACCAATATATCTCTATGTCCTTCCAGATCTTTCAGAAAAGTCTAGTTCATAATAGTAAAATTCATTTTTATGTCAACAAGATCAATACAAATTGTATTGTACATAAAACGGCTGGTTTGAAAGTGTCTACTGATTATTTTAGCAACAGCATTGTGGTATTTCAGGCATATGGTTAAGAATGTATGATAAAAATCTCTTTTAAGAAGCCTGTGAGAATTATGTGCATTAGCCATTGCAACAAACAATCTAGGGAAAAACCAACCACCTTGACAATTAACCAACAAAAAACCTCTGCATCTCCTGGCAACAGTTTGTCAGGTATCTCCTCCTCAGCACAATTAAGGGGGCTTTCAAAAGAAAGAAGGTTGGTTCACATAGAAGCAGGTTTGCAGAACATGAAATCTTGCCTTTTATGGTAATTCCACAAGCCAATAGGGTCCTTGAACCTTGTAACCAAACACTCAGCAAAATACAAGGTTTATGCTGCGGAAAAATCTGAACTAAAGTTTGAAACATCTGCATTCAATCTGCATTCACCCATTCTCTGTAGCTATATCATAGGATTGTAAAGAATCTAAATGAGCTTTTATATATTGACTCAGTAAAATATACCAGGTAATCACAGGGTAAGGACCAAAGAATCTCAGGATATGCTTTACCAATAGTTGTGTATTTGGTGCCTCATTTAGTAGGATTTTAGTCAGATTCTACAGATCCTGTCTGCCAAAGCAGTGCAAATACTACAGACAGAGGTCCTCCAGTTTGGATTTCTCTGAGAAGGATTAAAGAGACAAAGAGCAGGAATAAGGGTGATTCCTGGCATGTCAAATTCATCATATAATAGCTGGCTAAGTGAATCCAGGCCTTCTATAGAAAGTACTTTCACATGCCTATTTATTGCACTTCAGGCACAGAAAAGTATGGTCACGCCTAAATAATCAAAATATCTCTATACCAAGGTGTCTGAATGAATGTGCAAAATGAATATATACTGGCAATAAAGCTATAAAATAGAATTAATACTGATGCAATGAATTTTCCTGGGAAAGAACAGAAAAAAAATCATTTGCTCAAGTCATGCTGACAATCTTGCGGTGCAGGGAATTTAATCTCCTAAATCACAGGTTAAATGATTCTCCTACTACAAAAAATTCTCTCTTTGTTGAACCTACAATATTAAGAAGATCCATAGGAAAGCAAAAGGATCTAAAAGACTTCACAGAAAGCATTCTGAAACTCTATAGTATTTAATAGAGGGTAATAACTATACCATTATTTTTGAAATTGTGGCATAAAATTCTATTCAAGAGACAAAAAAAATCTTAAAATGTAAATGATTATTTAAAAAATACAACGGAAAGTTCTCATCCTTGATTACACTCTCTAGAAGTTTTCTACAAGTCTATCTAAAGCATATAGAATGGGAAAGCTGGCCCAGTATATTAATTTACTCCTAAACCAAGAAACCACAGAATTGGGAATACGGACAGAATGAAAGATAGATCCTGGATTCAAATTTATCAGAATCCAGATAAATGTGATATGGTCAGACAGTATCAAGGATTTCATCTTAAGAGGTTAGACTCAGCCTAATAATTTTCTAGATACAGAGGATCATCTGAAAAGTGCATTCAGGATCACAATTCAGCACTGTGCTGAATAGACAACAAGCAGATGGCATAGCACGTGATGCAGCCTTCTAACACCAGTTTAGAAGCTAACCAGTTTTGGACAAAAATCATTTAAAATTATTTCCTTAAAGATTTTTCCTTCAGTCAAAGTTCTATTTCCAGAGTTGCACTAAGCAGCTCTTGACTGATCAGACAGTGTTAGAGTACAGAATGTCCATGATCACTGTATATTGCAAATTGCAGAATTACTGGAATTAACTCCTTGAATGCTCTAGCTCCTGCAGAGCAACGATTCTAGTCACTGAAATTCTCTGCTATCTAACCAATACTTATAGCACTAGAAGGAGTAATAAATATCTCACTCTCTCTTGAGCAACCAGTCTGTTTCTACTGCATACTCATTTGGGGTGAGTTAATTTTCAGTTCTCACAAATTGTCACTGAGATTGCTTCAAAGGTCCCTAATCTGTCCAAAAATTCAGTGAGCCTCCATTTGAACTTCAAAAATGTCATGAAATGGAAGGGGACACTCCTAACATCCATGGGGTATGAATTTCCATTTGGCTTGTTGTTTTTCTTATCAAAGTCTGTTCTAGGCTTGTTTTATTTCTCTAGCCCAAACAGTGAAATGGCAGGGAGTCTCTTTGAAGAAACCTGCTTGCTCCAGTCTGATTTCCAAGAAGAAAGCTGTATCTTTGTAATCTTTGAATAAAATTCCTTAGACGTGTAGAACAAATACTCTCTTTTGTAATTACTGCACAAAAATTCCAGGATAGCACTAAAATTCTTTAAACATACAAATGGCTGTCAGGGAAAAATTAAAAATACTTTTTGTTCAGTAAGTCTAGTCCTGTCTCACCAATAACTCTGGAGTCCCTAGACAATGCCTATGGTAGATCTCAGAAAACTAACAGAAACTATTATGGCAATTATAATGCCTTGCAATCATATTTTTCATGTGGTGAATGTTAGAATCAGTGCAGCAGTGTAGAAACAAAGTCTGACCAGATTAACACTGATGTGAAATGGGAATAAATTCAGTGACACTGATGAAAATATACCAGTCTGTACCTATGTTAGTGACAAGAGTAACAGGCTTATGATGAGCTGCATGTTGTGATGCCATTCTGCTACCTCTCCTCCCCCCAGATAAGTATGTGTACTCCAGAAAGCACAGCAATGATAGGAGCAAAACTCCAGCTCAAGGAGAGATCTTGTTAAATCAGACCTGTAGGTCACATTCTTACAATCTTTACATGTGTTCATGTTTGATATTACTAGACAATACCAGGATATGGACACAGGTCTAAAGCTCAACTTGTATTACTCATTATCACTTTATCACTACACTATTACATGGTAGGTCAGTGCACATAAAATCAGACTGTAAGCTTCAAACAACCTATTTAATCATTCTGGATTTATTGTGACAACCACTTGTGAGACAGAGATGCCCAGTAATGGCACCTGGGCTGAGCACAGTATTGCCTAAAATCAAACTGTAGCTAAGGCAATAATTCGTAATTCAATCAACCATATCAAACAGCGAAATGGATTTATGACAGTGTTCTGTAAGAGAACCGAAGGTCAGTTTTCAGTAATGAAGGTGCTGTTGTCTGCAGAAGTATGTGATGAAATTATATACAAGTTTTTGTCATTCTTATAATAGGGAAGACAAGTTGAATGAACTGTCATTGCTCTATGGTTTAAAAGACTCCCACTCTCTCCCCACAGATAAGCTGCATAGTCATATTGGGAAAGTGATATGTTATTATTCATCTTACATCAGCTAAAAATAAAAACAATGTCATGCCTGTTTGAATCTAATAAGTTAAACAGATTTTTTTAGCATTTCACCAACACAATTAATAATAAATTAAAAAAAATGCTATAGGTATCTTCTGCACAGATGGGCAGAATCAGTCAAAGCCAGATCTTGCCCATGGATGTTTTGTAGCCTACTGCCAGAAAGTGGGGCATTTGGACCCGTACGCAACAAAAGTCCTGTGGGAGAGGAGGAGAGAGCCTGCTACCTAATGTTTGAAAAACTCTTGTCCTTTTCTATGTTATTTCTTATTATGTTAAATATGTTAACTATGATAGGAGCATCTCACCACTCTCTTGTTTCACCTCAAAGCTGCCTGCTAGGATCTTTTATCTACAGATGCTCACCTGCATAAATATCTCTAAAGCTGTCAGTATAAATATACATAAATCTACAACAGATGCACCAGTGCACCTTGGGAAGAACTCTTTATGGACATAAAACCAGCAACATTCCCCTTTCCATCATAATTTTTTCTTTTTGATCTTGAGGTGCACATCTGTGCCATCTTCATTTTAACGCTGTGCTTGGCTTTTGTATAAAGGACCCTTCCTGCCCCACCATACCTCCTGTTCATAATTGTGAAAACTGCTTTGCTGAGATTCTAAATTGTGCTTCCTTTCCAACTGAAAGTGAAAAAAAGAAATCCAAAACAATATAAAATTCTGAAGAAGGGATCAGAGAAAAGGGGAATAAGAGATATTTTTGAATCAGTCAACCAGATTAGCACTAAACACTTTTATTTAAAGTTGACACAGAATTCTTGGCAATAGAATGGTAAGTAAAGCAAACAAAGACAAATTGAAGGTAGAACCAGTGTAGAAAAAAATATGGAAATCTGTAAAAGCCTTCCTGGAAACTGAAACCTTGGTATAGCAAGATTTGAGAAATACTAATTTCAATGACACTGAGGGGTGCCAAGAAGTGTATCCAAACCCTAGCTGGGAATTTTATCTGCAGTTCTATCAACCTCAACTCCATAAAGGACAAGTTATTAACTAGGCCTTAGACCAGTGAAGTCTTTGCAGCGAAACACATGAAAGGTTCAAGGATCAGCTGTTAGCAGAGTACAAGCTGAGAGTGCTTAGCGATTTGCAGGATTAATGTACAAAATGAAACAAGTGCTTCATTTGACTGTGATACATATATGGGCTGAATCAAATAAATTACGGTCTTGTATTTAGTACTTGATTGACTACAGACCAGACATACTTAAAGCATAAATTAATCAAAATTAGGTCTACATTTGAAAAGAAAAGGTATGATCCTTTTGCTACCAACCTAGAAAGAGTACTGTATGATGGGGAGCAACAATTTTGAAAATGTCTGCTCACACAACTGTGTTGAATTCTACAACACATGCATTATCTGGATTCTATTCTTACTCTGTTTGGACAAATTCCTTTAGCTGAAGACAATATTCTGCAAGAAATACCCTAGAAGATTGGTTTGTACTTTAAAAGGAATAACGAGAGAGCAAGCAAGATTGCTCAAAAGACTTACAAACCCATAGAAGCCCTATTAAACCACCCATGTAACTGCTTGCTAAGGATGCTATTTACTCAGTCTGGAAGGGAAAGCTTCTCCTCATGTCAGCAGAATGGCAAGAGGTCACACACACAGGATCTAAACAGTCATTTGAGAGGAAAAATCTGCCCAGTGATTTTAAATTTATGAAAGGTGTAAGGAGCTCTTCAGAAGAAGAGGTCAATGTATATCCTAGGTCAATCTTTCAAATCTGTATTTGCAGCTAAGGAAGGTTTAGGAAGCTGTGGGATACTGACAAGAGAGTTTATAATGAAAAATTATTTGCAGATCAAAAACCATAGTCAATGCAGAAAGGTCTATTATGCCTTCTGTTTGTTTTATTTTTCATGCTCTATTAAATCAAAACCTGCTGTGGAAATATTGTTACCTTTATCATACAGCTGGAAATGTTGTTTATGCCTCTAGAATTTCAAGATTTGGAGTTTTGTCAAAAAAGGGAAAGCAATGGATATGCATAGACCTTAACTGGATTTCTAGTTACAGCAACAACAGATGAGCAGGTATCAGAGAAGCTATTACTTCTATTACTATCTTGCCTTGAGAATAGACTCTTATTTACTGAATGACAGGGCCCTGGACTCCCCTTCAGGACTGCCATAAATGCAGCTGTGGCTCAGCAGCAGTTGCTACTGTAGGATTCCTGTCTTCTGTCCTGCAGTCTGATCCAGGGCTTGTGGGAAGCCTTCTGCAGATGCACAAGTAAAGGGAGCACTAGTGAGTGCCAGTGACTACTTCTATCTGCCCCAGAGATCAGAGTAGCAATGAGTTCCCCTTTGCCTAAAGAATATAAATAAATAAAAAAATATATTTATATGCTCCTGACTACAACAAATTCCCAATGTGTTCATGTAATTATACATGAGGTGTATACAATGTAGCTTTGACTATACTCCCAATGATATTCATTGCTGCTTTATATCATTTGTTTGAAGACACGCAGTTTCATTGTTTTAGAAAAACTAATCACTGAAATGTTTTTCCAGACCTCTAGTATTGAAGGCAGAAGTGTGGAGAGGGTGGGATGGTGGACCAAGGGATGTTGAGGAAGTCACTTATCTCTTTTCCTTCTGCTTCAGATGAAATTAGAATGACAGTGGTTTGGGGGCAAATGCAAATAAACTTTTTTTTCATGTAATTCAGCACAGTGCCTACAGGGGAATCATAACATAGCATGCTGAATATGCTTAGGAAAGAGCAGGTGTATCTATCTAAGTGGACTAGGTATGCTGACCTTGATAAAGGGATTAAACTATGCATAATTACGCTTTGCAGAAAATTTTTGTTCAGTTCAAAACAAACAGAGTTTGAGAAAAACACTAGGAATATGTGCAAAATGCAAAAGGGGGAGTGAGATCTGAGCGTGGCTAAATATTACTTTTAAGTCTATATGCTTGCTTTGATGCAGGCTTATAAATCCAATTAACATTAATAAGAAATGTGTTGTGCCCACATGCAAAAGATGAGCTGAGACCCCCTACTGCCCCTCCCAGAATTCTTTATTTTCAAGTACTGAGTTGCTACATTTAAAGCATATTTTGTCTTGAAAAGTTTCAAAGTTTTATATTCACTCATCTTTAAAAAATGGGATAGTAACAAAATATAATTGCTTCAGTAACATTTTGCAATAACATCAAGGTCTTTTATGTTTCTTCAGTTTGCAAAACCTAAATAATGTCAATGTACTTTGTGCAGATCACATAATCTGCACTGCATAAATCATAAAGTGCTGAAAATTCTGTAAGTATTATTTTGTGAGGTTTTCAAGACAGATTTTTGAAGAGACAAATAGTAAATTAAATTGTGAGGGGAGCAAAGGAATATCTGATTTGGAGGAAAAAAAAGTAACCACTGGTGTTAACAAGAGCTTAGACCTGCGAAAATACTACTCTTAGTTTCATGACAGCATTCTTCAAAGCAACAAAAATCTTCAAAAATGATTGGAAGACTTCAGTTGTTTGTTGAAACTGATTTTAAAATGAGGAAAAATATGCTATTTTAAAATGAAGAAAAATAAGGCATTATTAACCAGAAAAATATCCTACGAATTTTAAATCTGTATTTGTTATTTCTAGTGCACACAGTGTTCCTCACAACCTGACACGATGAGTATCGCAGACCCAAAACAGATAGTCTTTGAAAAGATCCTACAGATCCTCTTTCCAAATTAACATCAAGAAACCCACAGGATTTATAATAAAGCCACTGGCATATATAAAAAGAGGCGTACTTGTTCAGTGGCTTCCTTAACAACACCTCTTTGAAACCAATTACCTAGGAGTGCTGGGTTTTATGTCTAAGTTAAGAGACATATTATCCTTGTTGCTCCACAGCTGGTGGTACAACACTATCTTTTAAGCTTTAATTATTCTCATTCCTCTCCGAATAGGGGTGTATGCACAGGTTTTTGCTCATCTCCAGCTTTGCACTGGTAGCTCTTCAACCTCAGTCAACTTTTCACTTCCCCTGTTAGCCCTTCCATGCAATTTTCCATCCTATCTTCTTGGCGTCAAGGAGTATAGAAATTCTCAAGTTGCCACTGGGTCCTTTCTAGATCTGCCTGCTCTGACTCAACAGTCCATTCCTCTCTTGTATTAGTTAGGCAAATGCAGATCTGTGACTTCTGTATTTTTGCTGAGCTCTGCTTCTTTTAAAATTACCACCATTTCGTCCCAGAATACTGTGTATTTTTTTCTACTTGTTACATCTTGACAATTAAGTATGCTCTACCTGGAAAGAGATGGTTATTTTTGTGACATGGCTGTATAATGAATCCTTGTGTACAACTCCTGTATTCAGCCACAATGTAAGTTATACAGGCAATAGCATTTTTAATGTGCATGTGTCATACATGTTGTCAGGGTCAGGCAATGAAAGAAAACCTTAAAAAAAAAAACTGAAATATCACAGAATCATAGAGTTGGCAAGGTTGGAAGGGACCTCTGGAGATCATCCAGTCCAACCTGTCTGATCAAGCAGGGTCACCTAGAGCATGCACCCAGGCGAGCTTTGCTTTATTTTATAATAACCATATTATTTATTTACAATACTTGAGCAAGAAATTAACAGATTTCTACCTGCTGGCTCGTTCCTGAGGGTACCTGCAGCTGACTTAAACCCTCTGTATTGTGTTCCTTCTGGAGTTAAGCACTCCCTGGCCTGGAGAGGTACTACGTGGAAATGACCAAACTTCTACACATCTTGCAATTGCTTCAGCTTCCTAGGGAGAACCAGAAAGGAAAAAGGCATGAAATACAGAGATTGTATTTCACAGAGTTTATCCAAGCACTTCCATGCTATGCTCATCATCGAGTTGTCATTTGAGTCCAAACACAGCCGAAAAGTCAGTGAAACTCTAAACTGCAAGTTTCAGCTGGCTTCACACTGAAGCCAAGAGAGACTCCAGAACTAGAAATTAGCTCAAGTTTCTTGAGAAATCATAGCCCGATGGAAATCAGTAATGGAAAATACTTATTAAATCATGCAACCCACTGCACGGACAGTGTATTATCTATCGCTACTGTTTTGTGTCTGTGTGCTTTATCTAGTCTTGTTTTCAAAATCCTATATAACTAATGACAAAATATTTTGAAGTTTCTTTTAAATTACTGATTAAAATACAAATTATAAAAAAGGAATTGATGCTTCTTGGACTTTTTTGCAGAAAATTTACCTTATTTGAGACATCTTAATGGATCTTTTGCTGTTTGAGAAAGTTTCTCAGCATTCAAACTACATTTTTCTGTATTAACTGGCTGTTCCTTTATATACTTCCATATACTTCTATGTACTACATAGAAATAATTTTCTACTCTTGAAGTCCTTAAGATAATTATAGAGAATAATCATGCATTCCTGCAATTCTTTTTTACCAATATAGCATATGTTTGGCTCTTTTAATCTTTCTCCAACCACTCCTCTCTAACCTGTGCTGTTTGTTGCTGATGTTCTCTGTACTGCCCCTACTTTGTGGTAATATGATGCTGTTCACATTTTTCTATAGTAATCTGCTCCAAGGATTAGACTTTTAATAAAATCTGAAATCAGTGTATTTAACACGGTTTGAGGTTATTACAGAAATGCTGCAGAGCATATATATGCCTCTAATAGCCCCCAGCTAGTGGAAATTCTCTTGTTGCTTAAGTGGAAGAGGCCTATGATTTCAGAGAAGAAAGTTGTAATTTCCTCTTCATTCATCCATTCAGTTAGCTGGTAAATGTGATTTCTGAGTATATAAGCATCCATGAATGGCTTTATAATGATCCTGCAGTAAATTAATGTGATTTAATCTGAAGAGACTTGAAGGCAGCAGCTGCATCAGACGGTACTGCCTTCCTCCTGAAACACAACAGTAGTTTTGGTGGAATATCAGAAAAGCTGTCTTTTGCAGAGGGGCAAGTGGAAAATAGGACAAAAATAACGTAAGGTCATCATTGCAGCTACCTTACTAACAGTAGGACTTCAAGAAAACTTGCTGATGAGGGAGTATAGATTCAAACAGAAAGGCGCAGGCAAGCAGAGCTGGAGAGAGGAAAATGTAGCCAGGAGGAATATAAAGCTGTTGAGTTAGAGCTTGCATTGTGAAACATTAAGAAACAGCCCTTGCAAAATGTAGCTGAATGAACCCTGCAGGGCATAGTCATGGACATGGACATAAAAACCTGGAGAATCCATTCACTTGAAAACACTGCATATTTTCTTGGGGGTAGACCAAGACAGGAGAAAATGGATGAAGAAATTAAGATAAAGAGAAGAAGCTACAGGTGAAACCACCTTAGAAAAACACAGATAAGGTAATACAGAATATTATCCCTGGGAAGGTAAGAAAGTACAGGCAGAGACTGCCATTTATCAGATACTCCCTCCATTACATTTTATGGACTATTTTTTTTGTCTTCTTCAGGGAATGACCTTATTGGTCTCCTGCCAAAAGAGGAGGTCACTCTCAGTTCTTCATAAATACTAGTGGATTGATCTCCTTGTTGCAGACCTATGAAGACGCCACTAGCAAAAAGCCATTGTCCCAAACACTGGACAAGAAATGAGGAGAGGACATCTAGCATCTTCTGGCACACCAGGTAGCCAAAAAGAGAAAATCATTCTTTTCTCATTTCCATTAGCAGTCAGAATGAGTGAGGATTTTGTTAGGGCTGACCTCTAGCAAGGTGTTAAGTACTTAAACTTTTGAGAGCTCATCTGCACTATTTGACCAAAACCCTCCTGTGCATACCAAAACCCTCTTGTGCATACATAGTTCACTTGCGCTCAGATTTTGCTTTGCAAATTATGAATGATGAAACACCCACACATTTCCAGATGTAATAGTGCATACTCATATCATACATTTCTGAGTTTCTACATAGAAATCAATACTTGGTGAAATCAATGATTCAAATACCATTCAGTTAAGCTGTTGCAGCTTTAAGTAACAGATGTTTTTAACAATACTTTCCAATTAATTACAAATATCAGTGAGATTGAATACTCTTATTTTTGATTCATTTCAGAGAGCAACTTCTCTTTCACAGCTCACTGTCTTCATTAGAATATATTATGCACTTACAACACTTAGCATCTTTTCTGAAATTCATGTCTTCATGTATATGTACAGCATTTTGAAAAATAAAGAATACTTATTTTTCTTAAACCTACTGGCTATTACTTCTATGATATAGATGTTTCCACCTTCAGATCATTTTCATTATTTCCATAACAATTAGTGATACTGATTTTATTTTCTGTACTTATACGTATGCAATGTAAATACGGAACAGTCATTTTACTGGCAAAAGAGTTTAATTTGCTGAGTTATTTCTCCATGTTCCAGTATAGAACTCTGAGTATACTGCCTCTGAGTTAATGTGCAGCATAAAAGAGAATTCACATTAAAACATTGATCAGGACAGAAATCTAGGGAATATTTAACATCAATCAAAAGTAGTAATCAAAAATTGGAAAAATGTATGGGGAAATGCAGTATCTAATAATTAACAAAAATTCTGATCCCAAACTCCCTACTTACTCATTTGTAATTAGAAAGATCAACAAACATTTTTTACTCACCCAGAAATCTGGGGAAACTCTAAATCTAAAAGCCCACTCTAAACAACAATATATTAAGTTGTGCAAGTATCATTTGTACATATGAGGTAACTGAAGAAATGGACTTATCCCATGGATAATGGACATGCAGCAATAAAGATGTTATTAATTTGGAAGGATGTTCTATTAAAATGAAAACAGAAGATTTGGAAGATCACATATTAGAGAATTTGTTTTGTTCTGCACAAGCATTCTTAATGAACAAGACAGTAAAGCAAAAAAACCCCACAAAGTACAAAAAAATCAATAAAACAGAAGAGACTGATATTAGCCACCATCAAGAAAAAGAGCTGCACAAGGTTTGGAATCTCTCCCACCTCTGTAACATCCTCAAATGCATTTATTTGGCATAATACACAATCAGATATGGGGGACACATGGGCCAAGCGCTCTGTTTCCATCTAGAAACAATCAGCTTTCCTCTTATAATTTAAATAAGAAATAGAGGAAATGAGTGCAACCTGTAATTACAAAAAAAAAAAAAAAAAAAAAAAAAAAAAAAAGTTTTTTGAAGTTTGATAGGCACGAATCCTGATGTTCATTCTGTCGCCTTATAGGTATTTAACTAAGCACTGTTTTATTTATAGGACTGTACTGGGGGTCAGGTAACTCAGGGTTACAACATGAGATGAGATGATGGGAATAATGAGGGGGAATGATGGGAAGATCTTTGGGACTAAAGGAAATTAAAATGCAGGAGAGAAAGGCAGAAAGCTCAGGAAAAACGAAAGTGTCTGAGGTGAAACAAAACCTTCACAGCAGAAACGTTGAAGGCAAGCCCAGGACAGGATGGGATGGAAAACAACAATAAGAAATGAAAAATTAAAAGACAACATAGCAAAAAACACCAATACTTAGAGATTGTATCAGGTTTCTTCATATTCCAGATAGCAATTATGAAGGTTCAGAGAGCTTAGAACACCCTCTGGATCACCAACTGCCTTAAGAAAATGTTGGATAATTGTAGGGGCATTTATAATTTTGAGGTGGCATATAAATATGAGTAGTATGTGTGTATTTTGAGGTGAATATAGTGTGAGTGAGTAAAAAAAAGCATGAAATGATTATAAGGATGAGAACTTGAATTTTGTAAGTCTAAAATCTTAACTATATTTGGATGTATACCCATTAATGAAATTGAGAGTTTAAGGTAGAACAAAGTTAGCCATTCAATCATGAATGCATTAAAGTACTGAATTGCAGGAAGTGAATTTCCTACAAGGAAAAGAAGAAAAACCTGACAGAATGGACTATCAGCCCTGGTGTTGTAGTACTTAATGCTTCCATCAACAACAAGAGGTTAATGTGAGAATAAGGAGATGTTGAAGGTGAAGTTAGATGAATATGTAAAAAACATTAATACGCTGGCCCCATAGCAGCTGTCAGGAAAACCCACAGGATGCACCCTTCCGGACTTTTCCTGAAAGGAAAGAAAGTTTGGGTGGAGTTTGGCGATGCATACAGCAGAAATCTTCGGCGCATCCGGGGAAGGGCAGAGTGCTTGCATTAAAAATACAGTTGCTCCTTCCAGGAAGTGAGTGTCAATCAATAGCACTGAAAACTGGCAAAACAGTAAAAGGACAGTGCGCAGCACATTACCAGTAGTTCTAATTCTCCTGTGGAAATGCATTTGTCTACTAAAGTATGACTTACTGATCTTGGATGAATAAGTAAACACAACTGATACTGATACCATTTCTAAAATCCTATTGCTTAGAATTTGAGAAATGTGCTTTGATGAGTGGTACCTAGGGCCAAGCTATTAGTATTTTTGATTGCAGTAGAATGTGACCCTCTTTGAATAGAAACTGTAAAAATTAGCCAGAAGGGAAGGAGCACGAAATATTTACAGGGAGTAATTTGGGTCTTAGATGTCATCATTATGACCAGAAAGTAGAATATAAACACGTGCATGGGCATGTCTGCAAAAAAATCAGTGTACAGTTCTGTCTCTCACTGAGGAATAGCTGATATTTATTCTCATTTGTATACATTTTGGAAACAACTTTCTTATTTTAGAGCATTATCAGAGGAGATTTTGCATTTTTAACTGGAAAGGTCTTGGGGAAGTATATTGAGGCCAGTGCTGAGCCCATTTTAAAATCCTGTCTCACAAGTTCTTTTGAATAAAATAGATGAGGGTAAGTGGGCTGAAACACAGTGTCAGGGGTTCATTCAATCTTTAATTTCATGTATATGAGAGATTACCTGAATAAGGAGCAGGCTCAGAAAACTCAACAAAACAACATTTGTGGGAGCTATTAAACCTCGAGAATTAACAATTGTAGGGCTTTCTTCCTTATTCAGCAAAACCTGTAGAGTTTAATCCAATACTCACAGAAGTTAAAGAAAGCCTACTTTCTGCCTTCTAGTCACTGTGGATTACATCTTTTACCACTGACCATCTTTTAAGGAATACAAGGCTCTGTTCACTGATGCAAATGACACATTCGAAATAAACCCTGCTTGTAAGACTAATTGCTATTATATGATAACTCAAATGGCAAGCTTATTTTCTAAAATGCGTTTCAGATGACAATCTGAATGCAGTGTGCTAATGTATTGTGTTAAGGTATACTGAATTACTGAAGGTCATTTCAGACAAGTTATTTAGCACTGAGAGTGTACAATGACATTCACTAGGCTTAAAGAAAATAAGTCATTTTCCTTTTACAGGAAAAAGAGCAGAGTATGCATCCCTACTGTGTGTGCACATTATTCAGTACATTGTGAGACTAAAAGAAAGGCAGATGTTTTATAATTCCTTACATTCTGAACAGTGTTCACGCACTCTTTTCCTTTTTTGCCCCTTCTTTGTAATTGTCAGTCTTGGATTTTAACAAGACATCGTATCTTGCACCATATGGAAGATATAAATCTTGTGAAAAAGACCTGTCAGTAATTTTGTTTCTTTAGGACATGCGAAGTTTTTATTTTCTCCTAGAAATGTAGGACTCTTCTATAAAAAACCCTTGTTTTTAATAAGTGATGAATAACAAGAGGTACAAATTTCCATAGCTAAACCATATGCTGCCATGAACATCAAATGTTAAGTTGAACGACTGCAACATCCCAAATGTAATCATGGAACACATTAAAGCCCTGTGTAAGTGCAATCCTAGTAGTAATAAGGGAATATTTGTATGATTTCAGGTTTTCTTGGAACTCAGACTTAACAGCAGAATACATATTTAAACTGAGCATCACTTTAAAGCACTGAGTATCCCCTTACAACCCAACCCAAAAGATTGTATTCGTAATGAAAATAAGATAATCATGAAATCTTGGCTCTAGATGACTGTGAGTAAGCTTAGGTATCACAGAATTTTGTCTTTACTTAAATTAGTGATATTCATTAATAACTCATAAAATGTCCTCTGGGCATCTTATTTCTCAGCATTTTGTATCATCAAGAACAGCAATTAATTGCTAATGAGTTGCACTGATTTAGCAATGGCTGTTTAACACTCTTGATTAGATTTTTTCATTTTGGGTGAGTGCCAACTTTGTGATGGCTCTCACTTGGCTACTGGCGAGGCTACTGCATTATTTCATGTAAGAGAAGGTTTTATTACATATGACTTAGCAAAATATGTCCAAGATGTTCAGTTGCTGTTTCCTTGGTAGTAGTAGACTCTGATACAGTCCTTCATTAATTTCTTAAGTACTTAAGAAAGAAAGAAAAAGAAAGTTCTTTACATACTTTAATAACTTAAACCCAATAGGAATTTTTCTACAGTTTCATTTGAATTAAACTTACAATCTTTACTCTCAATTTGTGCTTGAAAGAGTTTCACAGGAAGTATATATAAACCTTTGTGAATTTTTTTATTTACTTTTGTAGGATGATTTATCATATTATCTGTCTTTTAAACAGCAGGCAGCAACATCAGCTTGCGAAGGCAAAAGGAAAAGCTGCTATAAATTCATTACTGCATCTATCCAAAATAGCTAGATTTTATGTGTTGCTGTTAAGGATTATAAAACTCAGAAATAAACAAAAACAAAAAGAATTTGATGGCATCTTTTTAGAAGTGCATATATTCTGGAGAACTGGCACAATGTAGAAAGCCAGGTAATGGAGGTTCCCCCATTCATACCAACCACTTTTAATACACAGAGTTAGAAATAAGTGTCTAAAATGGGTTTATTACAGTAAATACTACAAAAAAAGCAAAGTTTGCAGGAGAGTCAGCTGTGAATTTCTGCAGGCAGTAAGAAAGGGTAAACCATTTCCAAATAAATCTGTATTTTTTTCAAAGGCTAATATTAGAGTTTTCTGTCTAACAGGAATATGTGATATATTCTCAGGATCCCACAAACTAGTTTCTGCAGGTCAATGCAGAATATGTATTTACGATCACATCTTTCATGTCATATACATTACGGGCACAGGAGACCACTCTGACTATAGACCCCATGATAACATATACTGAAGAAATCCAACAATTTTGATTAACTTGCATCGTGTGGTCTATCTTTTAGTTGAACAAGAAAAAGTGACTATCTTTTTAAGCTTGACCTTGGTAAAGACTTCAAGTGATGGCAAATTCACACCTTCCCTTGATAAGTTAGTTGAAGTGGTAATTAAATTCATCTTTAAGGAGCTGTACTTCAGTTCCCGTTTGAATTTGTTTAACCTTATTTTAATACAAAATGTTTCAAACTAGCAAGAGCAATTGATTTTGAAAGTGTCTCTGCTTCATAGATTGTGCACACAGAAGTCTCACAGATTTTCCTTCATTAGCACTGACAAACAGCACTGGTAATTATCCTGGATCGAGAAAAGGTCTATTGAATGCCTAGAGTTTGGGGGAGAGACTGTTATCAATTCCCCCTTTTAAAGACAAAGGAAAATACCTTAAAATTAAGGTAGGCAATGGCAGATCTACTATCTATAAAACTAATAAAAAATCTGATGTATTGTTTTGGTAACACATGGAGACTGTATTCTTTTTGTTCTCCTTTACTGATTAGACACTGAAAATTAGAAAATGAAGTACAAATCCCTGCAAATTCAGGCCTAGCATACTCAAATTCTACACCATGAGGTTTTGGACATTAACGCCAAAACCAGGTCTTACTTTGAGCTCCAGTTTGGAAGGAGTGACAAAAAATATCACTAAATATTTCAGTCCAACATGACCTCTTTCCCATGAAAACATTAGGAGAAGTCAAAATCTTGTAGAGATATTCTATCACGCACAATGTATCCAGGAATTTTTATAGCTGGACGAAGTGATTTGTTCCAGAAATGCAAGTTAATTTCATTTTCACAACATTTTTATATAAAACATAGGCCATGGTATTTTTTGAAAGTATGCTAACATTAATTTGACCTGACACTGTTTTCTTAGTCTCTTGATGCTTTCTACTGCAAGATTGGAAATATGCTGGGTACCCTCTAGTGGACCAAATAATGTATAACTTCTTATGGTATTCGAAGACTGGAGAATTTCTGCATATACTTCAAGCCAGTGAGATATAATAGCTGAAGTTTAGCCCAAACATGAACATTTCTGAGGCAGCCATGATCCAAAGCAGAAGGAAAATGTAGGCATAATTTCTAAAAAAAAAAAAAAAAAAAAAAAATCATGTGTACTATTTTATCTTGCTTCAAGTGTAAACTGTGTGCCCAATACAATCTTTCTCTCTTACCAGCTGTAATGACCCATTGCAATTGCATGGCATCCATATGTGGTTTTAGTGCCAACGTAATGGTCATGTTTTCCAGAGTTCTGTGAATAAAGGCACCAAAGTCCCTTTAAAATGCAAGCTAAATGAAATTTCAAGCCAGGAAGCAATCATCTATTTTGTGTAATGTATTTTATAAGAAAGTACATATTGAAGCTACTTAAAAAATTATATACATTTTTAGAGGGAACCTTTTTAGAGGGAACCTGGAGTTCCCAGCTCCTGCTGACCCCAGATTCATACACACACATTTTTTATCTCATTTCAGCTACTCACTAGCCCTGGAAGATATAGATCAGATTTAGATTTTATTCCTTTGCTCTAAAGAGATGCTCTACAAAATTTTCAGAATGAACTGAGGATTATTGTGGTACATAGATGCTACAGATTTTTTTTCTAATAACACTAAAAAGCATCTCCAAGTGAACCACCACGGGCTACCTGGAACAAGCAGTAGATCAGATATGGTGCATTTACCTTTTTTTTCCTGAAACTTATTCTTACTCTGTCAATTTACTTATTTGAGGAATGTGAAATTACTTTTGGAATTTTTTGGTGGTCGCTACGTAATTTACAGTGACTACTTTCTCTTCTTTCATGTGACTGACTGACATCACTGGTTTGACACACAGTTAACACTTTGTCAGTCTTTCCTTCACACTTTATTCATTACCAGGTCACCTTCACTTACCTACCATCACTATATTCATTTCATTGCATAGCTTTTTCCATCACTAATTTGACACGTATTACCAGCACTTCTGTTTTCTGGATGCAAATCAGATGAAACAACTTGACTTGGAATTCAGGAGTGCTTCTCTCCTCACAGATGCTAGAAAATTTCATAATATACATTTCATGTTTTCTTTGTCTCAGTACACTTTGTCTCTCTTTTTTTATCATCAGATACCTAGGCCTGCACACAGTAAAGGAGTTATGTGCACAAAAGCAACACAGCAGCTAAGTTATATTCTTTAAAAAGGATTACAGCTTCCTGAGGAATGGACTTAGGTACCTCAGAATGAGATCCAAAATAGCTAGCATACAGTAAAGACAGACCTGCTGCTAGCCAGTAAGAAATTCTCAGACAGGAGGATAACAAAAATCATCCCCTTTGAGAGCATAAATTCAGAGATTCCCTCCATTTATATATTAGATTAATGGATTGAAATCCTCCTGTGCATTTTTCTGCCTACATATATTCTTTCAGAGAAGTGCATCAGGCTCACTTCTGGAACCGGCTGGGGACAGCAGTAGTGCAGCTCAACTAAGTGGCATGGCAGAGAGGCCTTATCTAGGACACAAAAACTCATGGTTTCAACTTTCTTCTCAGATTTAAATATTTAAACCTGCATTTTTCATCTCCTAGGAAAGGGCCCTCATTAACACGTAAATATGCCTACCTGAGCAGAGTAGCTAGGCCTTTCTGCTGAAGTTGAACCAACATTAGCAACACACATGTGGGTAGCAAGTATCATTATTTTTGATTTTAGAAAAATAAGCAACTCATTTGAAGAAAAGTGTGAAGTTATACCCACACCACATCATTAAAAAATTCTGGAGAACATTTGTCTCTGATCATCCTCCCTGATCTGGTCCATATGATAAAACTTCTCTCATGTGAGAGCAGGGAAAAATAATTCCAGTAATTTGAAAGAAAAGTCTCTTTTGAGAGTACAGAGTCAAGAAGTTCTGGGGCAATCGTCTTTCAGCCACAAAAAACAGATAGATGTCTCCTGTTAACAACTGGAGATCAGATTATAAAACCACTCTTCCAAGATTTATGCAACCTTCCCTATATCATGCGAAATTTTTTGTTTGTCTTCATGTTTGAAAGAAAAAAAGATATAAAACTTCTCCAATTCATATGGCTTTTTTTTCAGATGTTATGATATTCATATTTATAAGACAGTTTACAAGTACACTATAGACCTGGGTGTTTTTCTCTAGTCTAAAAGACTGATTAGTATTTCTTTCGTGCCTGAATCTGGTTCAAAATGATCTCAACTAGAAGCAAGGGAGGGGAATCCAAATCTTCTTCTGTAACAGATCCCTTGAGCCTTAAAAGGGCTCAAAATGTAATGTCAAATAACAATTCCCACTTAGAAAAATTGTGTCACTAGTTCCTTCATAGAAATGGAACAAACTATTCTTAGAGTCACAATCAAACTGCTTGTACTAACCCAAAGAAATGATTGACTCTTGAAAGCATAGTTTAATTTTACTATTTCTATGGCTAATCATTCTTTAGCATAATGTTTTCTATAATTATCAATTTTACATAGCTCCTCTGTTTTCCTTTCTATATGTATATTTTTAAAACATGAAACATTTAGGAGAACAGGATAAATAAAGAGTCTAAGAGTCTAGTGGTAAATCTTACTTTTGTGAAAGGCTTAAATGAGCTTGGCTTAAATTTAATCCAAACATTGTATAATATTAAGCAGATGGCTGCTGGCACCGTAGCATTATCTAACTGAAATGATTGTGAGAAACTCTAAACACTTGTATAGGCAATGGAAATATTACTAAGCCTGTATCTTCAAAACAACAAGTTCTTCTTAAAATGAGCACATCCTTTGGTGACAGAAATGGCATACATGTAGCATTCACTAAACCAAGGAAGGAAGACTGTTTATTTTAAGGTGGTAAATTATGAGTATTGAAGTAATGATGGCTTATCATTTGCTTGTGAAAGAAAAAAAAAGGCTTTTTTTTTTTTCTTTTCCCAAAATGAAATGATTCCAGGGCACTTTAAAAGTGACAGGACATGCAAAGATGTTAGCCTATTTTCCAGTGAGCAGTTCAGGATAAATCTAGTCCCATTACATGGCTGCTTTATTCAACTTTGGTTCAATTTCCACACCGGTAACGCAAGGCAGAGTTACTTAAGAATTTTCAGGTTCTGTTCTTTTAATATGTTATTATAATGTATATTATAATGTATAATATAAATATAATGGAATGTATAATGTAATATATATACCATCCATAAATGTATATTATATGTTCTGATCCAGTAATTACCTAACTAATCACAGCAGAGACACCATTTTCAGTATGTTTACGCAAAGTACTTGGGATAGGCTCTGAATTCTTTTCTAGCTAGATTTTCTAGCTAGACCACTCACAGGAATAAGGTTTCCCCTGCATCAGCTCACAGGACCTGCCTGCACTGTACCCTTGGAAAAGGCTTAAAGCAGTAAGTTAAAAAGGAAGGGCAGAATCTTTCCTCATACAGCAAAAGCACATGAATGCTTGTAACACAGACTTCCTCCTGCCATTGCCAAGCACAATAATTAAAGAAGCATATTTCCAGGGTGAGATGCCTTACAGGGTTGGTCCTGACAAAGGTGGGAATATTGCTCTTCAGTTCAAGCTTCCCCTGAATATAACCCCTCCAAACATGTACTAAAGGTGGGGTTAAAATAAATATCTACTGCTCCATCACTCCAGCTCTGCACCACCCTCAGCCGCAGTCCTGCCTCAGCCTCTTCCGCAGACTGTCCTGAGCCAATGCTCCCAGGCAGTCAGAGAGGGACGGCAGGTATGACCCACGCTTTCTCAGCACTTTCCTATTTCTCCTTCAGCCTTGCCACAGCAAACCCCCCCGAGTTTTTTGTTCTGCTTCCCAAAATGCTTCTACAACATTCCACCAATCCCTAGTTCACCATATGCATTCAGCATCCCTTGTATGCCACTTCCCCTTGTCTGGGTAATTATGCTGCTGGAGACAAGCATCATCTGACTGGTACAATTATAAGCTAAAAAAATGGAATCGTCCACTAATTGCGAACTCTGGATGTCATTCTATTCTCAGATACTCCGTAAATCAATTTTATTTTTTCTGAATGTATGTATTGTGTCAGAGTAGTCTGCATATTTATTTAACTTCTTGTAAAAATGAACTTTTAGTTTTCTTAAACTTTTTGCAAAGAAAATGAATTTCTAAATTTAATTTTCTAAAAATTAATGATCTCCAATCCTCCAAAGGCAACAACATGTCAAAAGAAATGCAAGTAGGTAACATCTGTACTCTTCTTGCCAACCTGAGCTAATCTAATGGCTTCCAATAATATTTAGAAAGTCCACATAGCCCACAGACCACAGGGACTGCTATTTATGGAATCTGACACTATGTAAGTCAGATAATGTGGCTTCTGCTCCCTGACTAGGGAGTCTTATCTCTAAATTAGCCAGAAAGAATCACTAGAGTTTTTAATCTCAGAAGAAAGATGGAAAAAACAGGTAAAACACAACTCAGGATATGATAAATGACCCCAAATATTTTCCATTCCTCTTTGGCTAAAGATGACTAAAGACCCAGATTTAAGACACTTGAATGACTCCCTGATTAATACATATAGATGACTTTATTAACTGTCTTGAAGACAGTCAATCTACTCTATTTTCTTGTTTATGGCACTACCCATGCATTGATCTGGATGTAAATACTCCTCATTTCCTCCTGTGAACAGTGAGCAGAGTTAGTTCTCCAGACACAATTCTCTCTCATCATGCTCACATCAGTATGTTTCTCAGAAGTTTCTGTAGTTCTCTGTGTCCTCGGATCAAGAATACTGTCACTGTGCTGTCACCTTTTTGGCCTTGACAAAGAAAATGGCATCTTTCACAGATCAGCCCTCTGAAATTAAAACATGTGACTAGGGTAAATGCCAGTTGTTGGGTTTTTTTTTCTTTTTTTTTTTTTTCCTTTCTGTAAGATGCCCCACTTTCCGTAGGAATCTGTTATAATATTTCTTCCAAACTAACCATATTACAATTATCCATAGCCTTGCCACAACGTACTGAACACAAAAAGAGTAACCTCATGTCCCATATGTCAAGGCTGGAGCAAACAATGGTGTTTCTTTTTCCTCCACGTATGGTCAGTTAACATTTGCTGGTACGGACGGACTGTGGGAATTCACGCTGGCTAGCACAATCATCTTTTGTGCAGCCCTTTTTAGATTCAGTTGGATGACTTAGATGCTATGGGATCACTTGATGTACAGGTACTCTGGAGTGTAACTGATTTGATCAGAACAGTAGGCAACTGATTTCTTGTTTGAGATTATCTCATGGTTTCTCCTTCATGTGCCACAGCAATAAATGAATGATATCTCTGCAGCTAACTGGATGCTATTCAATTTAGATGATGCTTGCTTTCAAGTCAGAAGTAATATAGACAGAGATATAAGAAGAGAAATCTAGACAGCATTGTACAAATGCAGCTGTCTGACCCAGGTACTGAACTTGAAATAACCTATAAGAACAATAAAAATCAGACAATATTTTAAATAATATTTGAAGGCTTCCTTCTCTTCCTACTTCTCAGTTTTTAAACCCTATCTTCCAATCCTGCATAGATATTTTAACTTCAGCAGATGTTTCTTCTTTGAGCTTTTCCTATCTAATATATTTCAAAATGAAGTCTCAAGCTGCTTGCTCACCTCTCTCTACTTCAACGGATCAGTTGAGATGGAAGAAGAAAAATAGCTCAAGCAGATGTTCTGAAAGAAATGTTAGAAAATAAGTGGAGGTTGCTAATGCAGATTTTATTTTTGTGTGTGGCAGCATTAACAGATGCTCACTGAGACTAATAAAGACTTCTATCATTTTCCATGGAAACTGACAGCAAATTTGAATTTAAAAAAGTTGCTTTGAAAAGCTCGCATGCAGTAATATGATTTATTACATACAGTGAAATTCAATGAAACTTTGTGAGAGAAGCATTTATTATAGTTCAGACAAATGAAAATGACAGAGCCTCGCACCAAGGAATTTAGCAGGCTGCGGCTTCCCTGTGTGGGGGTACAAAGAGCTGAGAAGGAAAAATTAGCCTCTCTACATCAAGCTTCACAAGACCCAGCTAGTTGCAGGCCTGCAATCCCTTTCATCTCTTTTACTCTACATAGTAGAAGTAAGGCAAAGAAACATCAGGTATATCTTCATCTCAGTGACTATATCTCTTAAATATTAACAAACAGGTTTACTGCAGGTATTTGTACATACTTTCCTGATCCTATTGCCTACTGGCAACTTCTGAAATGAAGAATACCTTGAGCACCACACAAAAGGTTTACAAACTATTCAAGGGTGTTCAGATCTACTTCTGTAAGTGATGACCTGCTGGGTGTTAAAAAACCTTTCCAACTATTATATGCTAGAGCACAAGATTAAGAGGGGTGGCGGAAACATGATAAAAGCCAGGGTTGTTGATGCACTTGTTATGTGCTTTTCTTCTTAGTCTCTTTTTGTACTTATGTTTCCAGGTTGAGGACCACATTAGTGAGCAACAAAAAATGGTTTAATGGAAAGGACTGGATTCTGAGGAGGACAAACTACAGACAACAGAAGCCATGAGGAGCACTGTCTCAGGAGATCGTTTGCGGTCCAAGAAGGCTGGGAACTGAACAGGAGCTGTAGAGTTAATATGTGATACAATAGCACAAAAAGTTCACATTCAAATTTGGTATCTGCTGGATTAGCTACTGCATATACAAATAATATAGAGACTGTCCTAGCTTATAGCTAATACTCATACTGTGAAACTAATACTGATACTGTGAAACTAAATGATTTCTTCCAGGTCAGACAGCAGACTGGCAGACTTGAAAAAACAAAACCCCACTCCTCCCTCTTCCACTTCTGTCCTGTTCGAGTCTCAGTCCTGCCTGGGAACAAAAACATACAGCATTCTACTGAAAACTGTGAGCCATTTGCCTTTGACATCAACGGCAGACTAAAAATCCATTGATTTCAACAAGCACTGAAGTGGACCCTTGATGACTTTAAAAAAAAAAGAGAGAGCGAGAGAGAGAGAAACTGTAGAGGTTTTTCCCCTTCAGTTTTCAATGGCAGATACTTTCACACTACATATTGGTGTAAAAAGGTTAGTAATATGGTAGCAAAAGCCTATGCCCGACTGTTAACAGGCTTTTTCTTAACAAACTTTTATAACATGCTTTATTTTTTATAGTGAGACATGGAACATGCTAGAAGCACCTGAGAGAGTAACAAACTTGCAGAGCACCAGTGAATACACTTTAGAGAAGAGTCATTATGAAAGCAACAGGAATTGTATTTTAGCATAAGTTTGATTACTTGGAACTAGAAACTATAGTCTCAGTTTTGTCTGTAGAGTAGAAATCAATCTTTCTGTAAGAGAAAAGCAGATTGTTATGGCAGATGAAAAACTGAATGGTCTTGCAGAAAATACTTCACTTTAAGTTTGGATTCAGACCTACATTTATAGGTGGTGTTTGACATACTATTTGCTGCATTGCTAACATAGAATAGGACGTTACTATTTATTCACTTTCTCCTTTGCTTGCTTTCCCTCTGTTTTAGGTAATCTTTGGCTTTGATCTTGTATTAGCTGAAGTTAAATACAAATAATCATTAACTTCACATTTGCAGGATTGGAATATCTCTTCTCATACTTTCTTCCCTAGAATCCTCTTCTCACTTCTCAATTCATTTTCTGGGAAGTGAGGAGGGAGTAACATTCCTTATTACATTCAGCAAAGTTGTCTGGGCACCATACAATCCTCTTCACAAAACAGCCATTTCATCCACAATTTCACAGAACACGTTCAAGACACTGTGAATAAAACATTCAAAACAGCTTTCCTAAATGAAATGGTGAGTTCTTGAGCTGAACCTATAAAAATTCTCTTTTACATTTTCTTTTGTATACTTTACTGAAACAAGATCACTTCATGAAGATATTAGCAAAATGTGTTCACACTGCTGTTTAGTTGGACAAATGCTCTTAATTCTGAAGATACATTTAGAATCCTATGTTTTGAAACAATGCAGTTTGACTTGTTATTAATCAGAATGGTTACCTATCCACACCTCATTAAAGATGTTGTACATATTGTAAAGTTCTGCTTCAAGCTAGGCCCACTTTGAGAGGTGTTTGGACCGGATGATCTGCTGATGTCCCTTAATACTTGTATTATTCTATCATTCTATGTAATCCACTGAGAGTAAAGCCAATTTGATGCATTAATTTTCCACGTATTACTTACCTGTCAATGGTTGGGAGCATGTGATTAAAGAAAAAAAAGGGTAAATCAACCTTTGTGACTGCTGGCATGGTTTGAAGAAGCCAGCGTAGATCTATTCATGCTATCCATTCTAGACACATTCCTGAGTAATGCACTGATTAATCTTATGATCTTGAGATCTTATCATTCTATGAGAAAATTGAATCAGAAAATGAGTGCTGGCTTTTTACTTAGCGAAGAATAATGATACTCATATTTTCAGAACTTAGTTCTTATATTTTCACTAGAACTAACAACATTCTTTAGTATGTGTGCTTTTAGTATTAATCCATTCATCCAAATGGTACTAAAATAACATAAAGGGATTGTTCTTGAACTCACAAAACCCTACAAATTCTTAATCAGGTGAATTCTTGACAGAGCTGTCTTAAGTATATAGTGGTCTTCCTCTGAAATGTAATATGACATTGTTCGCAATTGAGCTGGACAAGGGTTACACTAATGACGCTATTAGATTTAGATAATACAATTTCCTGGACTCGTTATGTTTATGTTTAAGCATTTAATGTAATATTTAAACATAAATTAGGAAAAGGCTTATTAAAAATGTAAGTGTGCCTGTATCACTAAAAATGATTTTATATTTTAAAATGCATCCAAAAATAAGTTTATGAACTGGTTCAGGGTCTAAGTATTTTTCTAATGTTGTCTTTAATTTCATTTTCATATTAGTTTACTTTGTAATTTCATAAAAGACCAGTAAGGAAAGAACTTTTAGCAAGCTAAGTACTTACAGAAGTATCGATCAACAAAACTCCTCTGGTCACAAACCAATGAAAAGTATCTGTCATTCTAAACAGACTGAAAAGACAATCATAAAGTGACCATTCTTCTATCTCAGACTTGATTTTTTTCCCTCTGTTCTGAATGACATGTAGGAGGATATCTTTCCTCTTTCTAGTCATTCTTCAATCTCTCAGGTATTTCTGACAGGGAACTAGGCAGTCCTTGTCTCTCATGTAAAAGAACTTGCCTCATTCCTGTCTACATGCCTGTGAAGTGGCTATGTAAGAGCAGGTTTTTCAATGATCACTTAGAGCAAGAGTATCTGATAAAGAGCATAGAGTCATTGAATAATTTAGGTTAAAAGGGATCTCTGGAGGTCATCTCATCCAAAACTCTGCTTGAATCAGGGTCAGCTTTCAAGTTCGATCAAGTTTTTCTGAGTCAAATCCAACAATCCCAACGATGAAGATTCCACAACTTTTCTTTGCAGCCTGGTCTGATGTTTTGCTACCTCACTGTGAAGTTTTTTTTTTCCTTATGGTCTATTGGAATTTTCCTTGTTGCAACTTGTGCCCACTGCATCATGCCCTCTCATTGAGACAGCATTTAAGGCAGCCCTGTCCTTAGCCTTTTCTTCTCCACACTGAACAAACACCTCTCTCTCAAGTCGCATCTCATACATCATGCGTCGTAGCCCCTAAATCATCCTAAGTCCCCTTCACTGGACTCGCCTCAATTTGTCCCTGTTCTTGTTCTGGGGAGCGCAAAACCAGACAAAGTACTGCAGATGTAGTCTCACAAGTACCCAGGAGAGGGGAATAATCACTTCCCTCAGCCTACCAGCTATGTACTCGCTAAGGTAGACCAGAATGTAGTTGGCTTTTGTCACTGCAAGGGCATACTGCTAACTCATGTTCACTCTGTTGTCCACCAGGACCCCAGGTCCTCCCTGGCAAAGCCATTTTGCAGGTGAAGGACTCTGCATTTGCCTTTTCTATTGACTGTATTTCCATCAGCCCTCTCCTTCAGCTGTCAAGATACTTTTGAATAGCGGTCCTACCATCCAGTGTATCATCTGCTTCCCTGACACCCACAAATTTGCTGAGGACTCCATGCCATTAATGCATGTTCTTACTCAAGATATTAAACAGTATCTAATATCAACTTAATATCAGCCTCAGAGCAATCATTGGTAGCCAGCCATCAGCTGAAGTTCAAACCACTCTGTGAGCCTGTCCAGGCAGTTTTCCACTCTCCCTGCAGTCTGCTCATCCAGTCCCTATCTCTCCAGTTTGGTTACAAGGAGATAGTGTCAAAAGCCTTACTGAAGTCAAAGAAAATTACATCTTCCACTCTCACCTTGTTCACCACCCAGCTGTTCCCAGTTACTTTCTCGTCCTTCATGTCCCAGAAAATGGCTTTCAGGAGAATTTGCTCCATAACACTGCTAGATTGAGGTTAGGTTTACTGGTCTATGGTTCCCCAGATTCTCTTTCTTGACCTTCTTGAAAGGGGGCAGTTACCTTTTCACAGTCTTTAGGAACCTTCCTCAGCCACCATGACTTTTCAGAGATGACAGAAGCAGTCTCATAATAAAATGAGTACTCTAAGATGCATTCCATTCAATCCCCTGGACTTGTAAATGTCCGGTTTGCTTACATGGTTCACATCTTGATTTAACTCAAATGGATAGTACTTCATCTCCTGAGACTCTGCCACTTGGCACAGGGACCTGAGAGCAGACCTGACTAGGAAAGGGCTCAGTGAAGAGCATCCTGTTCATCCATGCTGGAATGGACCATTCTTGTGCTTTGAAGAGCTTGCTCTCTCCTAGAAACTAAACTAAAAGAACTTGCTCTCTCCTTTGCTCTTCTATGCAGTACCCCATGGAGTTCTGCTACTGGTTCTCTGAACAAAGTGTAGGCTATTCATCTGAAGTTTGGGGTCATTATTCTACTAATCACTTACTAACTCCCATCAGAATTTTAACTCCTCTGTCTTATCGTTGCTGCAGCCAAGACTGCCATTAACCTGCATATCTCCAACTAGTTCTTCTTTATTCATGAGTTTATAAGCCCAGTAGATCATCTCCCCAGATCATCTTACATAGCACCTGCATCAAAAACTTGTCCTCAACATAATCCAGATATTTCCTGGATTATTTGCACCCTATACTCCTCTTTTCAGGAGATATTGGGGTGGATAACACTGCCTTAAAAATGAGGATGTGAAATTAATCTTCTAGTTTTGTAAAGAAACCTTCATTCATTTCTTCCTCTTCTCAAGCATGTAGTCTGTAGCAGACACCCAGCATCACATCCCCTTTGTTACGTCTCCCCTCTGATCCTGATTCATTGACAGGCTCATCATCCTAATGGTCAATGCACAGGCAAAGCTCAGCTTTTCAGCCACCCCTTTGTGTATAGTGTAACTCTTCCTCTCTCTCTTCCCTGCTTTTCCTTCCCAAAGAGCCTATATATCTGTACATCATGATGAGTCCAGCCATGCAAACTATCCCACCACATTTCTGTGATCCCTGTGAGGTCACAGCTCACAGACAAAGCACGGGTTTCTAATTCCTCCTGTCTGTTTCCCATGTTGCATGTGTTTGTTTACTGGCACTTGAGATAAGCCCCCTAGCACTGCCACTTTACCAGAGGAAGATTAAAAGCATCCCCAATTTTTTGGCCCTAAGTACTTTCTTCCTGCCCCCTCTTTCTTCACTTCTATTTAATCTATGGTCTCTGCCTCAAAAGCACCAAATTATAAATCTCCATCACTATGTGTCAAACTGAATCTGAACAGCCTTGTGTACTACAGGCCTTAAAACAAACTATCAGTTCCAAGTGGATCTTAGTGCAACTGAGAATAATGCAGTTTCTACAGTCTACATCTCTGTAGTCACTTCCAGCATACCTGACAGCTCTAATGCCTAAGAAAACATAGAGAAAGTGCACTGCAGCATGCACAACCTATCAGATAGTAGTGCAGACAACACAGGAACACAGAAGAAAGCAGAGGTAAATCTTATACAGTATTTCTGAAAGAATGTGGCAGTCAGTTCTCACTATACACATTGAAGATACCCTGAGAGTCTGGGAAGGCATATACTTGCATCTTTCTGGACCTTGATGAATGCTTTAAAAGTAGATTACAGCTTACAATGACGTAATTGTAGACACTGATCCACTAAGAACCAGACTCAAATCATGATTTGCTGCATATGAATCACTGGAAAGCTACATAGGCTTTGTAAAATTAAAATGGTGATTATTTCTGTTAACTTTTGATCTAAATCTGTGATCTGTAACCTAAGATCTTAGTCACTGTTCACTTATGTCAGAGTAAATTGGTATAATTTGTTTTACTTAAGTATAATTACTTGCAATTTATACTAATTTAGTCTCAACTTCAGTTCCAACTCCAGTTTATACCACTTTCATTCAAATTTGTGGAGATGGATTAATTTGATCTTTTGAGATATTATTTAAACTGTTAAGAAAATTTCAGCTAGAAACAGTTTTTGCCAGAACAGGGATTCAGAACATGCACAATATCAACAAAATACTTACTTGAAATGTAATGATTTGGGATTTTTTAATGTACAAGCTGTGTAAAATTCCAAAATACAACTTGAAAAGAGATGTATTTACTTACTTAATATAAAAGCATGCCATCCATGTTGAGACAAGAAGGATTCTGGAGTTTGGGTTGGATAGGTGGATGGATGGGCTTTTTTTTACTTGTGCTTCAAAAATAAATGATGGTAGCTACAGAGAAGTATTTTCTCTTGTGAAAGAAGTTTTCTGTTTTTGTGGGCATTTACACAGAGCAGTTGTTACTTTTGACTTGTTTGGGTACTGTTGTGCCATAAAATTACAGAAACAGAAGGCGAGCATAGGTTTCCTGCACCTGTATTGCTTATTAAATGATTGTTCCATTTTATTTCCCTTTTTATTTTTTGTTTCTCCAAATATAAGCTAATATTTAGATCAACTACAATGTTTCACATCACATAATAATATTCAAACAACTAGTTATTTAGCCTCCAAAAAAAAAAAATCCCACAATACTCCATTCCTGTGCCAATACTTTACTTATCACTGACATATATATCATGACATATATAGCCAGTGCAGTGATGCCTGTTTAACAATGTATCAGAAAAAAGGCTGGCATGCAAACAGAGTTGAACCAAATGCTAATTAATGCCAGTCAGCAAAGGCTTTCTGACCTCATTTTAGCTATTCCAGGATATATCACTGGGACCACTTTGTCTAAATATGCGAGTTGAATATATTTTATTTTCTTTATCATTTATAATCCCATCATTCTTCTTCAGGACTTGACTTTGACCACTGCAATTTCTTCTTCCTTCCATCCTGGACTTCCTACTTCTTGCAGAACCATCCACCTCTTTCACCATTCTGCCTTCAGATTTCTTCTCTGATTTTCACTGGCCTTACAAATCAAGCAAATTCCTTAAGACTTAGCTACAGTCCAGTAAAGCCAGTGGGAGTTTTTTCCATGACTTGAAAATATGATATGATCCAAATCCTATCAGTAACAACACTCCCTACAACACAGCTCTTTACTGCCTCTTTCTACTTCTCACCTTTTTTCACTGTACTTGACAATCCCACAGCTGATCCTTTCCCCCACTGTTTTTAAACCTCCTTTCATCCTTTTCTCTTTATTTGTAACTGACTGAGTCTGACATTCTCCATAGGATTAAATATCTTCTCTTCCTCTCCTAAATTCCTCTTCTAACCTGTTAACTAAATAAAAGGACACAGATATATTGATTCTAAACTAAAAAGACACTGGCTCTTTCTCCATTAATTAATATTGCTTTTAATGTACCCTTCCCCCAGACCCCTATCCCCTTATCTCTTGTCTCACCTAATTATAATATAGGACACAAAGTCTCCTTCGAATCATCATCTGGTATAATATGCCACAACACTGCTAACTTAATGTGGCTCTGCTGATTTTATCACCCAGGGAATCTGTCTCTGACTTGTTACTACAGCAAATAGCATGGGGTCAGTACTGTAACAATAGAACAGCTCTATTCTGACCCAGCAGTATCCCATTTTTATAAGAAAACTCGAGAGGAAAAGTATCACTTCTGATTTCATGGACTGTTTTGCTTCGGCCTAACTGCCCTCCCAGCTGATAGAGGGAGAAGGATGTCCAGTGAGGAGTTTCTTCCAGTGCACAGCTAATCAGTCCCAGTAGCAAGAGACTTTTTCTTCTCTTTTGCCCTGTCTCTTTTGTGCTGCAGAGCTAATGCAGTGCAGCTGTAAAGCAAAGTGTGAGATTCCATCTCTGGAGCAGTGCAAAGAGAAAAATGTGCTGAGAGAATCTAATCTAGACCACATTTCCTTTAATCCAGGGTTTTTTTTTCCAATCTAAATGCCTTCATTTATTTTCTGCAGTATCTGTATTCATATCCCCAAGTCACTTTCATCACTTGTGCTTTATCCCTTCAATCTCATAAACGTATTAATTTGCTTGTATGACTTTCAGTTTTTATCCTGTCTTGCTCACTATTCTTCTGCTCTCCTCCCTTCACATCTTCAATCTCATTTCTAACATGTTAGCTTAATTGCTCTTTCCCTGCCACTTTCTCCAAATAACCAGAACTAATATTATTCAAAAGGTAAATTTGATTGTCCTGACTACCACCAAAGGGTTACCTCTGAGGAAGCTAAACATTTCACTTACATCTTTATTTTTTTAATATTTATAATGGCTATATAACCTAAGAGGCTGAAACCCTCGCACTGTTTAGCAGACTGCAAGAGGATTCTTGACATAAAAACAAGGCTTCAGTAGGGAAAATTGCTCATCCTGTGTCTTACCAGGAAAAGCAACAAATAAAATGACTAGGTGCCTACTCTACCTCAAGAAAGGTTTCCTAATACCTCATTCCTTGAGTCTCTTTTTGTGGCTGTAAGTAGTAAATATAAGTATTAAATAACATAAAAACAAGAAAATAGGTCATTCCTTATTTTAAAGTTCATGCTGCACAGCAGTTTCTGTCTCTCAAAAGCTGTTTTCTTCCTTAAGAGCAGCAGGCTGTGTACAATACATTGCAGCAAGAGCTACTCATTACAGTCATTTGGGAGTTTAAAAAAAAAAAAAAAAAAAAAAAAGACCAAAACACAGAACAGTTGCCATAGTTAAAAAAAAAAAAAAAAATCTGTGTATTGCCAGGACAAAGCCAGCGTTGCATAATACACTTCTGATCAACTCTTCTTTTGACACAATAGTTTGCTCTCAAGGGAAGAATTTAACTGATTTATGCAGATCCTTGGATTTTATCTTTGTTCAACTTAGACAGTATAAGTACTGTTTGGAAGAAACAGCACTTTATTGACCCAGTAAGCATGCATGTTAACTATCTACTGTCGTTCAGTTCACGGTTTTTTACTTACTCACATATATTTCTGAAGTCTATAACAGAGATCCAGTCATTTCAATAGAAAAAAATACCGAAAAAAATATTAAGTAGACTTCCTTGCCCATGATCTTTGTACAGTCAAGATGTGGTTGATGTTACCCATGAACAGAACAACAAATATTTACAATCATTTTCTGTAATTCTTCTCAATCACCTGAATGATGGTTGGCACTGCACTTTGCCTTTCATTACAGAAACCATTTTTATCAAGATATTTGGAAAGTTTCAATGCCTTCCCAGTCAAAGCTTTAGGGTACTGGCTATGTCTGTATTACATCTTTCTGTCCTGGTAATTTGATACTGTTAACTACAGTCTCTTCTTGATGTAAAATACCTATTTTGCAGAACTTCTCTCTTCTCTGACCTTCCAGGTTCAGGCACAGAGAGAAGAATTCTAACTCACAGTGCTCTTTGATAAATCTTCCATTCACTGATAGCTGTATTTAACGCACAGAGTACCTCAGTCTTCTCAGTAACTCATCTGTTGCAATGTAAATTGTTGCAGTAATTGCTGCAATGATGAACACAGACTGATTAACTTTAAAGAAGGAATAAGCTACCAACTATCCTTTTTTCTGCACAGAGGCTTCTGTCTAGTGAAGGGAAATATGCATAGCGGCATAAATTAATATGACTATGAGAGTTTGATTACACTGAACTGTGCAGGACAAGGGACAAAGAAAAAACATCAACAGATCATAAATATTTAACATGAATCTAAAAGATGAACCCATTGCTATGGATTTGTAAGATTTCTAGACTGAGCATAAGCAATGGCTACACAAACGTTCATAAGCTGCATTCAGGCACAGCTCTAGAAATGTTCCCAGAGATCACCATAATATGAGCATTCACCACTAACTGCTGAATGACCCGTAAGCTAAGCTGGACAGAGGGTTCATACTGAGTCATGAGCCTGCAATGAATGTTCCCTTTATTTTCCTAGCTGAGATGTTGCTGGATCTTAAGTAATCAAATACCAAAATTAGCAAGCAGTGTCATTCTCCTGCAACTGCACCTGGCACCTATACAGGAAGAATCACAGGGTATTACAGTCTGTAAAAAGACAAGGACTGAAGAAAATATTAGAAACAGACAGAGATGGGCAGTCAGAACAAGAGAAGGCAACAGAAGCAGGCGACAATATTATGAAATCTTGTTAAACATTTTCAGTACAGCTCTCACATCACTGCAGATTATTTTTCAATTCCAAGGACAAGTAGCATGAGTAATACAGGGAAAGAGAGTAATATAAGGAAACAGAGTGGATGCTACTCTAGGCTAAATTGAGGAAAAGACTCTTGATTCCTCTCCTGCTGGTGTCAAAATTTTCTAGCCATGTTTCTA
This sequence comes from Rhea pennata, assembly GCF_028389875.1. Classification (NCBI taxonomy): domain Eukaryota; kingdom Metazoa; phylum Chordata; class Aves; order Rheiformes; family Rheidae; genus Rhea; species Rhea pennata. The sequence goes on along the minus strand of NC_084666.1, from coordinate 14,938,942 downwards.
TACTACATTGGTGAGCCTACTGTAACAGCACTCAAGAAAAATTAGTCCTTTCCATATGTATGGAATGTATGTTTCCACCTCTTTGACTTAGAGGTCAGGCCATTTGGACAAAAGTCAGGTTGAAAAACAGCCTCTCAAGTAAAATCTTGTGAAAGGTTGTTAAGATGTTATGGAAAGAAAAGAGTCTGAAAATATCCTCCAGTCTGATATTCCCCGTAGCTCTCAGAATCCTCTTCATCTCTTCTCTTACAAACACCACATTTCTTACAATCCTGATCAAGACATAGGCCTAATTTGCTTACATCCTGTCTTAATTCACATTTACATTCCCCAATTTACATTCCTCCATCCTCATCCTATGCTCTACTAACATCATGTGCCAGTTTTTCCTTTGTTCTGCACCTTCCTTCAGATGATCCTGTATTCTTTGTCATTATTATGCCTAATTTTAGAGCACATTCTCGGCCATTTCAACTTCTTCCAATTCTCTCCACTTAACTGATTTCAGCATTCACTATTCTGCCCTTTTAATGAATGCTCAGATCAACATATTATAACTCAGGTAGAATGCAAAATGATCTTAGAAATGCGCACACACATTTTAAGAAATAGATACGTACTCAGAGAGTGAGACTGAAGCTGAAGCTTTTATGTATTACATAACAGGAAAAATGAGAAGTGAAGATTAGGGAAAAAAAAATCATCTCAGCATATAAGGAAAGGAAGTGTTCCTAAAAGCCCATTCTAAGACAAATCCCACGTAAAACAGAATGGGGAGAACTAGCATCTCATAAAGTCATTTCATAGGTATCACTTCAAGTTTTACCAAGAAGTGTACAGCTCTAATTTGAAATTCCACCCTGACAATTAAAACAAAGGCAATTTTAAGGATCAAGAAAAAGATAATGATCTTAGAGTTTGATGAATGCAATGATTAAAAGTCTCTTAAGATAATTAATTTGAGATGATGATGAAATCAAAATTTGTATCTAAATGGAAGTTGATAATCTAATTGCAAAGCTGCTCCAGATATGAATATACCAGAGGGAGACAGCAAAAGAGTGTAAGAGTTCCAGTCTATCTTGCTGCAAGAAGGAAGGTAAGGTCTTTTCTATGCATTATCCAAGAATAAATACACTTGACTCAGGTGGTGTGCTGCAAAGTACTCTATTAATGTTGCTACCAGAAAAGCTCGCAGAGCCTACCAATCCCTCAGAAAAATATATCTTTGGAAGAAAGCCTCTGCAGACCTTTCTCTGCAGATCTTTCCAAAAATCCCTCCCCTCCATCCCTCCATATACGTTGGGCTATCAGAAAATCTCAACTCCCTTATGACCACTTCAGATTTTTGATATATCCTGTGCTGCATATTGCAGTGGGTGAGAGATCCTTTTGCTTGTACACTAATAGAATCAACACTGAGTGCAATGTAATAAAAATGTACCTAAGTACAAGAGTTATCCTTGCATACAACAAGGCTTAAGTATCACATTCTCATCAGACTTATCACAACATTAACAAGCAGGACCCATTTACAAAAGTATTTTACAGACAAAGTTTTCCTCAGTGACTTATTCTGAAAAGGAAGTGGTCAGGGTTTTGGATTCCAAGACCCCAAATGTTCAGGTCCTCTAATGTGTGCTGTGTTCCTTTGTCACAGGCTCTTTGCACTCAGTCACACCATGACTATCTCCCTCAAGAATTAGTACTCTCTGTCTAACCTCAGACAGTTCAACTTTGGTGAAAGCCACGAAGATACAGGCAGGAATACTGGGATTGCCACAACACCATTAAGAAAAGGAGTTAAATGCGGTCAATGAGAAGCTGAAAGATAGCAGATTGTGCTACAAACTAAAGTTATTTAATGAAATTTAACAGTCTTAAAGCTGAACTGCTGCAGCACTTACAGAAGCAACAGGAAAAAGGAAGCAGGCAAGCAGCAGCCTGCAGGGCTTACAGTTCTTCTAGAGATATCCCACAGTCTAACAGACAGATGGTGTAGACTGTGCATAAAACAAGTAAATATTCAAACTGCTGTGTGTAAGCCACCTCCCCGAACTGCTGCAAGAACACTGCCCTGCAGAAAACAGCGTAAAAACATACCTAATCCTTTTTTTTTTTTCTGAGAAAATATGAGGAAGCTTGAATTTCTCAATGTTATAATAAATGAAATTAAATCAGCTCTGTTTCCAATTTCCAAAAGGGGATATAATAAGTCAGCATCAATCGTTTCTTAAATTGGAAAATCTTGCAAAGAACAATTAAAAAAAAAAACAACAGAACATTCAAACAGACTACTTTGGATAACAGTTAATTTACAGAGTAATGTCCCAGTTTCACCAAGACTTAAACTTGCTTACTTTTATATTTGTCAGTTTTGCTGACTTCAATGAGTAAAACTAAGCACAAGTACAAGTCTTTTTGGAGTTAGGATCTTGTTTGTGAATGGGAGGAATTAAAAGTGGAAAATAAAAATGATTTCGGATTCTTGAATTCTCTTTACAATAAAAAGCAATCTATTTATCTACAGCTAAAATCCTAGAAAAGTATTTTCTTGATTCTAGCTTGTCTTTAGTATTTGGAATGATAAAAACTCCACTGTAAGAAGGGTTTTCAGGAAATAAAAGTATGCTACAGAAATAAATCTGCATTTGGAACCAGAATATGTGCTAAAATACTATCTTCCATCGGCGTTTACAAAATCCAGTTCCAGGTAATCCCTAATCAGAAGAGGCTTGGCAGTTGCCATTCAAATTATATGTTTTCACAGCTTTTATTTGCATTCAGCAGCTTCCAAATTCCAAAAGATTTTTTTTCAAAAAGGAAAAACAGATTATGAACTCTGAAAGGTCACAGTAACCTAGGTCAACTGTCAACTTGGCATTTCTTACAGAAACCTCTATCTTACTCGCCATTTGAAACAACATGAAAACTCCCTTGGTTTTCACATTGCACAAAAATTCCTCAACAATTCTTGTGACACATATCTGCTTCTCCTGCCAGAAACTTTCACTAATTCCATTCCTTGAATGCACTGGATCCTGCCATATTCAGAAAATAGTGAATAACATCTTTCTTCGTAATTCCCTTCTCCATGACAAGGCCTCATGGTACTCTGGTAAAGAAGAGTGAGTTAATTTATCAGACAGAAATCTTGGAAAAAAGCCTCAATTTTCTACAATGCAGAGCAGGAAACATCTTTGTTCTAACACTAATAATAGGTTCTGTCCAATGTGTTTTCTTACTTGTATATACTAGTAAAGTCTTCTGTCACATTCAGCCGTGTCACAGTCACACAGATTCATTTTTTCTTCTTTTTAATGTCTACTGCCTTAACTATTGTACTCCTCTCACATTGACACTCATGTGGAATTGGACTCTCAGTGGAAAAATAAAGCTGTTATTAATTTACTGTGGACGTATTATCAGTCTAGAAAATTAATGTACTGATACAATCTTCAAAAATGTGCCGCAATAACAAAGCAATAATGCTGCTCTTTTTTCACATCCCATTTTTATAATGTGCTTTCAATCACTGATCTCAAGCCAGTATTTAAAAGAAGCTAAGTATAATTGTCCTCACTTTTGCACCAGATAATCAATTAAATATATATTTTTATGATCTAATTACCAGTGAATATATTTGCGTTTTCTAAATATTAACATGTACTTAATACTGCTAACTGGAAACATTTGAGATACACAACTGAAGGCATAAGTGTACAAACTTACAATGCATTTTCCACAGGATTAGTACTCAGGAAATACTGGGGAGGAAGGCAAGATACACCACCATTTTCTTTTTTTTACTGACTAGATGTTAGTACCACAAAATCTATGCACTTACTATCATTTCGTTATTTCCATTCTCATTGATCAATTCAGAATTTGGTCTTCACGAGCTAAAAATCAGAACTATAAAAGTCAATGCAGTTGCATTGCTGTAAAGTTTGGGCAAATGGTCAGTTATAAGTATTTTCTGATCATTAGCCACGTGGAGTCTTACATTTCAGCACACAATTAGATGCTGGGAATGCACTGGGCTGCGTGAAAATAACACTTGGTGTGCTATGCAATGTCTACTTCTACTTCTGAGATGCAATAGTGACTTCCTAAAGTGCTGCTGTGTGTTATGTTTTCTTTTACTATATAGAGGAATACTATTTCTTTATCTTACGCAGGCACCACTCTGATTTATCAGGACATTCTCTAGAGCTATGATTCATCAAAGTCAAAGCCAAATAAATGCCACATTGGTCTATATATAATAACAAGTATTGCCTGGTTCAGCTTGTGTCACTATAAATCACCTCACTAGGCATTGGCATTATCCCTTTTGTCAGCCCCAGTGGGTCATTTCTACCTCCATGTAAGCACATGTTTGCAGGAAATGTTTTCACCCAGATTGTTGATTTTCACTTCTTGTGCAGCATGAAGGCCAGAGTTCAAACTGCAGCCTTGGGTTTCATTGAAGACAACAGGAGCCATGAGAAAAAAAAAAAAACTAACTTTTGAAAGATAAGGGATGCCCCATGGTAGGATAATGCATGGGTTGACTGAGCTAAAATCCTTGCAGGAAAACCAGGACTGTTTTCATCATCTTACAGTTTTGCTATCACTGATGAAAAAGAAAAGCAGTCAGACCAAACTAGAGGTAGAGCCAGTTAAAACTAGCTAGGGATATAAAAGAATAAAACAATAATATGTATCAAATAAAGAACAACTCTTTATCTTTTGAGCCTTTTTTTCTTGATAAACTTTAAAGAAAGAAGCTTTCTATATCTAAGGCAAATAGGATATTCAAATTGTTTCTGTAGTGAAAGAAACAAATATCCATTTCCTAAGTATGGCCTAGCAGAATAAAAAAAATAAGTGCAATAAAGCAATTACTGGACTTGATTGGACTAATGATTTAACTTGGCAAGGAAATGAGTGAGCAACTGAAAGTTGTTGTTCAAATCATGTTTTAACTTGCACTTACTAGCAAAAATATTTATGAAAATAAAGACCTATTATAGAGATATTTGAAGAGGTGAAAAATACTCAGGAAGGGGAGGAAGAAGATAAAGGATTGCTGAATATCTTATCTGTTCCTCAGTGAAGGCTGTTCCACACTGAAATTAATCCACTGGTTCTCCAACATTGCAACTTCAGAAAAAAAAAAAAAAAAAGAAAAGAAAAACAAATCCAAACTCAACCATTAACTGAATAATGTAACATCTGCTCTAGGACTTCCTGTAAGAAAGAACTTAATCAAATGCTCAGTATTAATAAAAGAAGGAAATCTCTTAATTTTAATGGAGATATTCAGATTTCTCAATGTTTGTTGGGAAGAATGGCTGGAGTCTTAACCAGAATATATGACATAATTTAAAACTTCTTAAAAAATAGGTAAAGATATAAAAATCTATTATATATAAAAAATAGTTCATGCTGTGAACATATTGAACTTCTCTGGAATAAAAAATCTGAAAAGCCAACATAATTCAAAGATAACTTTGTCATCCAACTCTATTTGTAATCCTTCTACTCGATACTACAGGCAATAGGAGGGATCAGGGCAGCAGGAGGTAAAGGTCTAATATCCCTAATTCATAGTAAAAATGCACCTCTTTAACTAGTAAAAAATGCTGGCTTGACACTGCTTTCAGAATTTCTTACATTACTATACACATTCCTCTCACCAGACTGCAAGGCAACACGGACTTGTAGTAAGTACCTAACAAGGAAAATTTCTTAACAGAAGGTGAACGTGGCTTGAAAATACAAACAAAACAACTCACCTGGTTAGTTTTAAGTCTGGATTCCAATTCATTTAAATTTTCAAATATTCTAAATCATTGTAAAATGCTGAGCATATTCAGTATCTTTTGGTATTCACCTCTCTCAAATTAAGCTGACAACTGCATTTTTGTTTGGCAATATACCACCGGCTCTTACTGATTAAGAATATTCAGATATATTTGTTTTATAAAATCTAAACCATCAGCTCATCAAAATTATTTATTTATTATTTATTTCAGGTTGCTGTGCTGTATGGTTTTTTTGTTATTTTTGCCTTTAAGAAGGTGAAACAGAAAAATCCAAAACATTTTTTTGGATATTTCTTGCAGAAAAAGAATAGGAATTTTCTAAAAAAAGACTTCAGTTAAGTTAGCTATGTAAAGAAACCCAGCTATGGCCATCTGTGCTTTAAGAAATGGAGTTTTACCTATTCCAAGCTCTGAAACCAAGCCCTGAAGAAGCACTAAAGCCTCTTAAAGAATTCTATATATCTTTAATTTTGTTAAAGCTTCAGTGTGAAAATATATTTGATGCAATAATTATTAATGTGGCTGTGTATTTTAAGTGATTCATAAGGTTAACACAGTTTATTAGAAGGCTAATACAGTTTAACTTTATTCAAACAATTGCCAACTGTACATTCTTACAAAGAAAAAAGTATTGTCAGATGTTGTTGAGTGAGCTTAAAAAAATTACGAAAATCATTACTCAGAGCCAACTGAACAGACTGTGTTTTAATTAAATGCAACCATAGGCTTAAACCAAAATACGTGTTTTATTTGCTCTTCTCATTCCACCCTTGTTGTTATCTGTTCTTTTAATTCATGGGTCCCTTTCATATTCTTGTATTCTTCTTCAGGCTGAGAGGTATTTACCATTCAGCTTTCTTGTACTAGGCAGGACATCTGTGCATGTTTATTTAACCAGCTTCAACATTAAATCTGCAATTTTATATTTGTATAATTACTCTGCCTTCAGTGGAGATGGCTCTGTAATGATTTGCAGGTACTGAGTTCGAAACCTGTTCCTTGTCTCCAGAGTTCACAGAATTTAGGACAAGCTTTTATGTCCAGAATTTAGGAAGTCTTGTAAGACAAAATAATCTTTTGCTTCGAAACATCAAGAAGAATTATAGGTATAAGAAAGATGTCTTGGGGCTGGATAAAAGTGAAATATTTGGCTCCTTATCTTAAACATATGCACAAGGCTTGAGAGACCTGCCCTACAATGCTTTGTAGAATAGCTTTTTTCATCATCTATTTTAAATGGGTCTAAAAAAGGAAAGCTAAAATGAACATGACACAAAGTTCCAATTATTAGGAATCTAAAACCGAGTCAAGCTTCTACTCTCAGCCTCACTTTTGCTTTCTGTATTAACAGCCATTTGCTAAGAGGGAGTAGTCCTACAAATAGAGACTATGAATATTAAGACCCTTGGTACAAAATGACCTCATTGCAAAAACAGGGGCGTTCCTTGCTGAATGGTTGAAGAGCAGTCTTGGAGAATATAAGGATCTGAACTTTCTCAAAAAGGTCAATCAATCCAAATGAATGTTCTTATTTCTACCATATTAAGGCTGTAAAACATCAGTCTCAGCAGGATTTTTTTGACAAAATCAGTGCTATCGATATTATGCATGTTCCACACATAGATGTTGATCTGGGGCTTTTCAGGGAATTTAGGCTCAGGAATGGCTCAGCTGCAAATCTCAGACAGCCATAGGACTCAGACAAGCACTCAACTCTGCTGAGAGGGCAGCAGTTCTAAGATTCCAAAGAAGCAGAAATGAAGGCACTTAGGAATCTGGATTGGTAAAACCGAGATTAACATGCATTTTGACATGTATAACTTAAAGACAGTGGCATGTGATTATAGATTGGCACTTAAATTCTGCCAAAGTTCTACTTTTAAGTGCTTAAAACCTCTTGTGGATTCAGTCCTGAGTATAAAATGAGAGTTGTTTATGAATATCATCAGCAATTAACTCTTGGTCTATAGATAATTTGTGAAGAATTTTCTTTCTGAATAGTTCTCTAGTTGGCTGAAGATAAAAATGGGATAGTTTGTAAATATTTGGGAACTCTATAGTTCAAACACCACAGTTTGAATTGGTAATATGTATACCACATCATCAAAAGCAAATTTAAGATTTTGAACTATTAATACAGCTTTTCCTAATTATTCAGGCTAATAAGTTTTGTTAGTTAAATATACAAAGAGAGAAATGCATACATTGCCGAAACAGATAGCCTAAGACCATATTCAAAACTGAATTCTCATTAAAATTTAAACTAGCATGTGCACATAATGTTATCCTGTATTTGTCTAGATCTACTATCAACAGCATATTATGTGATTTCAGCATCAGACAAGATGACAATTTGATTCAGGTATACTAAAATATTCTGAAGAAAAGTCAATGGAATGTTGTTTTCCTTACAGTTAATCAAGCAAATTTATCATCACAGACTCTTTCATGTTCTTGAGCAGCTCATTGAAAAAAACCAAGAGTATATAGATAAAACTACTGTATACTTTTTTGCCTACACTAATTAGCTCCCCTGTACAAACTTCCTGACCAATTACATGACCTCAGAATTATGTACTAATCCACCAGAGTAGTTCAGGTGCTTTTCCAGTTCCAACAGAGTTTTTATTATAGGAGCTCTGGTTGAAAAAACATCTATCAAATTGAACAGATAATAAGAGGCAATTTCCATCTCTCAGAGAAAGTTCATCCTTTCCTCTGATTATCACATCTTGTTGAGGCAGAACTTAATCCCATAGGAAATACTTGAGAACAATTAAAAAAAAAAGGAAAAAAAAGGAATACATTAGGTTACACGTGGTATCTGTCTGCAAAACTCTTCCAGACGGCAAAATATCTGGAAAGAACCTCAGTAAGTCACCTTCCCATTCATTTTAACATATGAAAGCTGACCTCTCTTCTGAAGATCCTAGTTCTGTTCACTCTCATTCAACAGTGTACTCAACATCAAATGCATGTTATGACTCCACTGTCTTAATATTTTAAATCCTCCTTTATGCTAAACATAGATGTAGGTAATGAACTAAGCATGTAATGTTTCATGCCAGCATTTTCCTAAATCATGGCCAAGCAAAGTTTACTACCAACCTTACAAGAATGGCAATAGTTTTATTACCAGAGACAGCAGAAAAACTTGTGGCTATTTTGCTTTTCCCTTGAATTACATATCACTTAACAAACACAATATTGTTTTTCTTAATTGCCAGTTGTCTTTAATTTAATTAATGATTGGCAATTGACATTAGAATCAAGCTAGATTCTTTCTCACATATGATAACAGGCAGCAAAAATATATTTCTCCAGAGTATTCCGCACTTTCGTAAATAGTCCCCTGAAGTAAACAGTGTCCAAAACACAAAATTCTCACTTTGAAGTTTCAGCTCTACAGAGTAAGATAAAGCATGCTATTCTTTTTGAAGGTCAAATACATTGCTCTAGATTTTCATTATATTTCCTGGCACCAAGATTTGACCAACTAACATAAACTAATGTTTACCTCAGTGAGGTCTGATGAGCCTTAGAACTCATTTATGTCTTCAAGTAGATTCCCTATTTTCCATCATATCAAAAAGAGTGTCTTCTTGCCTGAGTACAAGATGCTGCATACTTTCCCCTTCACTACTTGAGCTGATTTCATATCCCAACCCAGTTTTCTGGAGTTTATGCACCTCAGACTCAAAACTACGAATTAGACTCTTTGACATACTTTTGTAAGTCAAAATCTCATTTTCAAATGCAAATTCTCATGAATTGCTCTATGTAATGCTATTTTAAAATGATAACAAAAATTGTGCTAATTAAATTGGATGTGTTACAGTGTGTTCTGCTCCTCTGAGACCACTATAGACACTACAGAGTGAAAAAAAGACAGCTAACATATCATCATTCAGGTTCTCAGTAAATGCTTTGTATATATCAGAATATAGGAAAAATCAATATTTTTACAGAAAGCAGAACTAAAGATGAAAAATGATGAATCATATGCAAGCCTGTAATCTTCTGAGTGTCATATCAGCCTGGCAGGCATTCACTTTGGATAAGTAATCTTAATATCACAGGATAAAGATTATATAAAGGAGTTGCTAATATTTTGTTATGGAAATGAGAATATTCAGGGTTAAAATAGAGTTGAGCGATTTCTTTTCATCGCTGAGTGAGAAGATCAGCAAAAACCTCAGATGGAGCATCATTCTGCATCTCTGTGGGAATTGTGTTTCTTGTGATCTGCTGCTGCCAGATTTAATGGGCTGAATTTATTATACACAAAGTTGTCTGACTCACAAGTCCTTTTTATTTCCTCAGTGAAGGTACTGCCTTATGTTGTTGCTCAACAACATAAAATAGTTAACTAGAGCATGTTCTTGCACTATAGATCCTACAATACAAACAAAAAAGACACGGGCTATTTAATAAATCAAGTATTTACTAAAAATAAGCATCTGTGGCACCTTCATGTTATTTCTAAAACAGTCTTTAATTCCATCTCAAGGTTCCTCTTTAAAACGTTTTTTGCATTTACTGATTTTCATCGTTAATCTCTGACCACATCACCTGTCATCCAGGTAGATGTTTCTCTGAGAAAAGTACTAGTCTCTTCAGGACAAGAAGTTGTATTTTCTAGTTGCTGTTAAAATATTTAAACAACTAGTATGTTAACTTTTTCCTCCATTCTCTTATTAACCGCAGTGAACCACATTCCCAAATGAGAGCAAAGCTCCTTTCTGAATGGTATTGGTAATATCACTACACTACTGAGTGGTACCAGTGAGGAAACAAAGCGGTGGGGACAGGGTGTATCTAGCTGCATTGAATCACTTTTGTTTGGGCATCTTTTATCATACACAATTAAGATACTCAGAAATCATTTACTAGCTAACATAGTAGATAGCTAGAACTTACATACAACTAGGCTAAGCATTAAAATGCTCACCAGTCCATGGAGGGGGGCAGCTCTCCTACCAGGTAGCTGTCAGGCAAGTGGGCAAGTGCTGGTACTGTTACTTCTTGGAACTGGCTGATCCTTGATGTTGCTGAGCTGCTGTCTTCAAATTCTCTGCTTTGTTTTGTTCTTTTTCCTTAAGATTTATACTTTTCCATTACAGTATTTTTCCTCTTGTATCCTTGAGCTGCTAACTACTACCATCTCAACTACTACATTTCTAAAATGCTTTTATTCTTATCTTGAATGGCTTTAGCTCACATACTTTCTAATTTCTTAATAACAATTTTCTCACTAAAACCCAGCCACAGTCACAGAGTTGTGATGCACTTCACTAGGCCTGCATCACATTCAGCTGAGTCCTTGCAACGTGGGTTAGAAGAAGAAGAATTTGGCCAAATTCAAACAGAAGAAGAAAACACACAGAATGTGGAAGAGGGGACAGGCTACTTGGAAGAATTACAGGAATGCAGTCAGAGTATGTAGAGATGCTGCGAGGAAGGCTAAGGCCCAGCTGGAATTGAATCTGGCAAGGGATGTCAAGGACAACAGGAAGGGCTTCTTCAAATACACCAGCAGCAAGAGGAGGACTAGGTAAAATGTGGGCCCACTACTGAATGTGGTGGGGGGCCTGGTGACAAGGGATACAGAGAAGGCAGAATTACTGAATGCCACCTTTGCTTCAGTCTTCACTGCTAAGGGCAGCCCCCAGGAATCCTGCAGCCTGGACGTGAGGGAGAAAGTCTGGAGAAGGGAAGACTTTCCTTTGGTTGAGGAGGAAAGGATTATAGACCTTCTGGGCAGGCTAGACATCCACAAATCCATGGGCCTACATGGGATGCACCAACGGGTCCTGAGGGAGCTGGCGGATGTTGTTGCCAGGCCGCCCTCCATCATCTTTGAAAGGTCCTGGAGAACTGGAGAGGTGCCTGAGGACTGGAAGAAAGCCAGTGTCACTCCAGTCTTCAAAAAGGGCAAGAAGGAGGACCCAGGCAACCACAGGCCAGTCAGCCTCACCTCCATCCCTGGAAAGGTGATGGAACAGCTCATTTGGGATGTCATCTCCAGACATATGGAGGAACAAAAAAAAGGTGATCAGGAGTAGCCAGCATGGATTCACCAAGGGGAAATCCTGCTTAACCAGCCTGACAGCCTTCTATGATGGAGTGACTGGCTGGGTAGATGAGGGGAGAGCAGTGGACATTGTGTACCTTAACTTCAGCAAGGCTTTTGACACTGTCTCCCAGAACATCCTCACAGATAAGCTCAGGAAGTGTGGGCTAGACGAGTGGACAGTGAGGTGGATTGAGAACTGGCTGAAAGGCAGAGCTCAGAGGGTTGTCATCAGTGGCGTGGAGTCTAGTTGGAGGCCTGTGGCTAGTGGCGTCCCCCAGGGCTCAGTACTGGGTCCCATCCTGTTCAACTTTTTCATCAACGACCTGGATGAGGGGATGGAGTGTCTCCTACAGCAAGTTTGCTGGTGATACCAAGGTGGGAGGAGTGGCTGACATACCAGAGGGCTGTGCTGCCATTCAGAGAGACCTGGACAGGCTGGAGAGCTGGGCAGAGAGGAACCTCCTGAGGTTCAACAAGGGCAACTGCGGAGTCCTGCACCTAGGGAAAAATAACCCTAGGCACCAGTACAAGCTGGGGGCTGACCTTCTGGAGAGCAGCTCTGCAGAGAAGGACCTGGGAGTGCTGGTGGATGACAAATTGACCATGAGCCAGCAATGTGCCCTTGTGGCCAAGAAGGCCAATGGTCTACTGGGGTGCATTAGGAAGAATGTTGCCAGCAGGTCAAGGGAGGTGTTCCTGACCCTCTGCTCAGCCCTGGGGAGGCCTCATCTTGAGTACTGTGTCCAGTTTTGGGCTCCCCAGTCCAAGAGAGACGTGGAGCTACTGGAGAGAGTCCAGCGGAGGGCTACAAGGATGATCAGAGGGCTGGAGCATCTGCCCTAAGAGGAACGGCTGCGAGAGCTGGGCCTCTTTAGCCTGGGGAAGGGAAGACTGAGGGGGGATCTTATCAATGTGTATAAGTATCTGAAGGAAGGATGTCAGGGGAACAGGGACAAATTTTTCAGTTGTCCCATGTGACAGGACAAGAGGCAATGGGCAGAAATTGAACGACAGGAAGTTCCGCCTGAATGTGAGGGGGAATTTCTTCCCTATGAGAGTGACAGAGCACTGGACCAGGTTGCCCAGAGAGGTGGTGGAGTCTCCTTCTCTGGAGATTTTCAAGGCCCGCCTGGACACAACCCTGTCTAACATGCTCTAGGTGACCCTGCTTGAGCAGGGAGGTTGGACTAGATGATCTCCAGAGGTCCCTTCCAACCTTACTGATTCTATGATTCTATGATTCTTTGAAGAGCAGCATTCATAGCTGAGCAGATGTGCTCAATGTTATTGGTAAACTGCATTATATTCCAGCCATGTCTGCTGAGCTCAATATCTTATCTACCAGGCCACATCACCCACCTTAAGTAAGAGCACTTATATAGTAGTATTGCCTAAACCATCATGTTAATGAACACCATTAATATTGTAAATTCATTATTAAATATTTCCAGATGCTGTAATTGAATTAGTGATATCATCCTAAATCAATGCCTTTTTTATTTATGTATTATAATATAGACTAACCATATGTTTATCTACTTACTTGTTTCAAGTAAGGAGTCCTGCCTCATTCAGCCCTCATTTAAGGAGCAGTTACTCATTATTCTGTTGCCTTCTATTCAGTGGTCCAATCCCTTTTTTTTTTTTTTTTTTTTTTTGCACATTATTAAACTAGAGGTATATGGCATTTCTTGAAGTTCATCATTAAAGTTAGTTACAAATTTTAACCATAAGTTTTGGCTATGCAGTTGAAGACAGCTGGGACCTGACTTTTAGACTAGAAGACATTTATATAACACTTAATAGTTATTGCTGCGCATGACTCTAAAAGACTAAGCTCTAGGATCAAACAACCTTCAATCTTATTATGCCTTATTCCTATCCAGAAAATAGATGATAGTCCAGCATTTATAATCCACAACCCATTTTTCCTTCAATTTTTGATTGTCATAAAAATGTAAAGAGAGTCAAAGTGCACAGCTGGGAAATACCTTGAGTTCACAGGAAATCATCCAAAATAACAAGGCTATACAAATAAGGGCTGCAGCACTGATGCCAAGTATGGATATAACTGCTGTGCATTCTTCTGTTTGCAGGAATTCTCAATCTCACTCTATGCCTGTTCAAGGATCCACAGGTAAGAAAAGAGTGAGAAACACTCAAAGAAAACAATCTGCAAACAGTTTAATTCATCGTCTGCAAGTAAAAATCACAGACCTTTTGGTGACAGCTATTTCCCTGACTGACTTTCACTTGAAGCTTCTGTTCAGAATTGGGGCCTAACTACTTTTAGATGCCCACAATATGGACCTGATTGATTACTTTTTCCATCTGTATAACTAAGTCAGGTCCTAAATCCAGTCTTTGAGTTCTTGAAAGATGAACTATACAAGCAAGTGATATTTACAAGTGGACAACAAGCTGTTCTTCACTAGTTTAAGATAAGGCTTTCATTGTGCCAATCACTGAAGCAATGTAAGAAATGTGAGTTGAAGAGGAAAAGCTTGTTTTTGAACCAACAGAACATGAAGGATGTGTCTCAGTAAATCTCAGGTGTAACTGCAGTTCATGTAAAGATATGTAGTGTCTGTCACTGCTCACTTGCTACCTGTCTTATTTTTGGTCTCCAGGAACTATGTAAAGAAAAGACAGACAGACAGACAGACACGAACATACACACAAACACACGGGCATTCTAGATAAAAGGAATCATATCAAAATTATCATTTTATGATAAGATGGGAGTGAACAGATAACATCAATTGTCTGCAAAAGTTTATTCTTGCTTTACACCTTTGGATAAAATCACTCCCAAGTGTTTCCTTGAACATAACTTCTACTGTCTATGTGATAAGCATACAAATTGCCTAGCAGTCTTGACTAGTATTTGGAGGACTGGAGGGTAAGGTATTTAATATTTCCAAAATCCTTACCTTTATCCCTGTCAACCCACAAAAATTGTATTTTCATAATGCAGAAATGTATATAAATCCATGGAAACGTAAGAATGAATACATTTATAGCAATATAAGTATCACATATTAGCATATATTTTATTTTCTGTATAAAGAAACTCCCTTCAGTTGCAAGCAAGTAAAAAAATAACTGCGCACAAAGTTTTCTTGAAATAAAGATTATTGATTACTTTTCCCTCTTGCGTAGCTGAAGCTCTGTGCCATTCATCTGTTATATGAGCTATTGTCCGATACAGAGTTCTGAGTTTTTAATAAGAATTTTGCATTTTGGCAGTCAATGAGACTGTCTTAGATAATTTATGAACTTCTCTGCTCACAAATTAAACTGATTCAGCTCTGGAGAAATCCATGGACTATTTTTTGTGTGTGACAGTGTGATGCATATTTTCTCTGATGAAGTGATACTCTCCTAAACCCTCATTTTCTGTAGATATTAAGCGCTGATAGTCCTCACTTTGCTGAGAAGGATCTCTCTGATCTAACTATGAAGGCCAATTAGCTGGCTCAAGTGCTCAAATAGGTCACTAGTAAAACAGCCTTTGAGCAAGGAATTATCTACTGTTAATATAAACGAGTACTCCCTGTTAATTAGAACAAAGGAATGATTATCAGCTGTCTACGCCTATGTCTTGTTCACTGTTTCAGGTTCACTTTTCTATACCGCAATTAAAATGTTTTGCTACAAATGAAAATGTATTTCAATACTTTTTAGCAGGAAGCAGTTGGTAGGGAAAACAGAAAGAACATAACCAAAGTTCTGATTAATGGAGCACAATCTTTGCAGTAAATAATCTTATATAGATTGAAAGAGTTTAATAATGAACAGATGATTTCCATGCAGAAGAGAAAATGCAAAAGCCCACAATAAAATTAAACAGAGAAATGAAGTTTACCCTGTAGTTCCTACCTGCATGAGCACTGTTGAACTATGAGTTTTCACAGAGCTGGTTTTACACTGCTTTGCTCTACTCATTCCTTAGTAGATCAGGCATTTTGTAGATTTGAATAGTTTATTAGTGATAGTGCTGGGCATGTTACAATTTCTCAGTGGAACAATTCCCTATTTAAAAGGCACTTCATGGCTAATGCTTTTTTTCCTTTCTTGTACCCCCTGCTATCCTACTGATCTAACCCACCTAGGTTCCCTTATAGTTCCTCATCACTGTAGAATTGATCAGAGCTGCTACAAAACTCATAGAGTTAACAGCTTCTTATTTGTCTTTGCCTTGCAGTTATGCAGTGAGCTTGGAGGAGAATAAGGAATTATCTGCAAATTGGATACCCGTATTTTGTTAGATAGCCGAAGTTATGCAGGTCTGTGTAGGTAAATTACTATCTTTAAGGCAGAGTTAACTTGGCCAAGTCTTTCTACATCTATCCTATGTGCTCTCTTAACAGTATTATAAATCTAACTGTTCCCTAAATTACCTTGAAGTCTCCTCTTCTGTCAGACAGAATAGGATTAAAGTTATCAAGAGTATTCCAAAGGATATATCTTTCTAAAAATCATAATACTGTTTTTTTTTTGTTGTTGTTTAAGACATTGCAAAAGAATTATTGATTTGTCTGAAGGCAGAAAGAGACTCTTTCTGAAAGTACTGAAAGGGTTTCTGAACCAGAATGATGAAGTGACTATTGCCTAATGGCTGATGCTCGATGGGAGAAAGCAGTCCTCTGTCATTACAATATATATTATAGTCAGGCTTTTGCTAAAATGTATTTAGCTTCAGAATGTATTATTTATTAAATAAACTTGATTTTCATTTGTCTCTTTCACTTTCTCCTCCCCCTGCTATTATTCCAGGATATTTTCTAGCACTTTGTATTCAAAACAAGATATTAATTCTGTAGAATGTTTCCTGCTAGGTAGGTGGTTTAAAAAGTTCAGAGACATATATAAAAAAAGGGTAATATACATCTGGGTGAAGACTAGCTTTTTCTAGCAGAGTTAGAGGCTTTTGTATGAAATCTGGGGCTACATTGAGTAAATAAATCTTTAATTTTGAGACATAGTTGTCTCTTTAATTTGGATACTTCTGATGTTACAGTAAAGGTTTTTTATGTGGTAGTTACTGAGAAGAGCTTAGCTATCTAGTTTCTGAATCATTATTTTAATAGCTTTTGGAATATCACTATAATAGAACCATTTTATCCTCCTGCACAAAATGTGAAAATCTGGAAGCAAAGCTAAAAGAAAGCAATAGGATCATCAAGGTCTGTTAATAACTGTAAAGAGTGACTTGACAGAGTAGGACAAAAAACATCTTAGGATATAACTGCAAAAGGAAATGGTAAGGAAAAAAGCAAATATCATGCAGTAGTAGGAAAGCTAAGCGCTAGGGGAAGGTTTATAATGGAGTTTAAAATTCCATTACCACCATCAATCATAAACAAGATACTTCATACTGCTGAAAAGAGAATCTTTGCTACTGAGCACAAAGAGACTGTAAAACATAAATAGTCACTTGAACCTTTCAAAGCCAATTAGAGAATTTAACTATACAACTCCCAGTAACTGACTGCATGCCTATGGGCTGTTGGATTTTTTTGTATACTTTAAACAACTGAGCCTTGTTTCAGTCTAAGTAAAGCCACAGAAATACCATCAAGGACATTCCTAGCTACTTCTTTATAGGTCTAAGAGATAAGTAATTTTTTCCTCCCAGTATTTCTAGCTTTCTGAGTGCCACCCTTGAAAAAAAGGGAAGGAAATAGGCTAGTAGTCACTGAAAAATGTATACACGGGACTCAACCATTCATAGCCTACGATAAGGTCTTTCAGCACACTGAGATTTAGTGGGCCAAAAACCTAGGTCAAATTCAAATTCTTGTTTCCCTTTCATGCACTAAAGAACAAAATAAAATCGGTGGTTGGGATGGTGGTGTCCTTCACCCTAGAAAAAGCTATATAAACTATTATGCAAAGAATTAGAAAATAGTTGCCCAAAGAACAAGTAACGGTTCCTGGTTTCAAAAACTGTTGCAAATCAGCTGGACTCCTTTACCAGCACAAAATTTCATCTATTCCATGGGTTTCCACCAATGGAAGGGTGGAAAAATGAACTGAATGTACTCACAGCTGCACACACACTCAAAAGAAAAAGGTGAAGTATTTTTCCACACCAAAGACTTAACTCAGCATGTATTCAATCAAGATTGTATTCTTCTATCTTGGTAATTAGGCTGAAGATAAAATGTACTTTTTTCTCATATCTCTGCTTTCTTTTGTACAAATAAAAATGCTGTCCTCTGCTACACTTCCTCCCTAATTCTTTCTGAGTTTTCTGTGCCTTAATGAACAATTTATTATAAAATAAGTTTATCTTTGTACAGCACTTCATGTAAAAACCCAGCAAGAAAGCTGAATGCTACGGTATCCTTTTGCATGCTTTGAAAAATTTGTTTTATAACTCAAATGAAATTGTGACAAAGCATGTCAAAAAAACAAGCACAGAAGCCAAGTTTCGTAAGGTGGAAGCCGCTGCCCTGTCAGCAGATCTAGGTAACTCCAGCAACAGTGTAGATTCCCAGTTTTGTGCCAGTTCATAAATATACCCTAGATAAGATACACCTTTTTGCCCTTGTCCTATGTTTGTACAGCACAGTGTCATGACTCGTTAGCCCCCAAATTTGAATTTCATTCCATGTCCCTCCTTACATCTTCTCTTGCAAAGCAGGGCCCAGTTCTGTCCCTCTGCTTCTCTTGCAAAGCAGGGCCCAGGTTCTCCCACTTCATCATTTCTGTCTTTACTATGTCATATTAGCTTATCTCTAAAGCTTATCTCTACAATCATACTCTGAATGAAAACTGCAGGTCTTCTGCAAGCAGAGCAAACTGGCGAGCCAGTTTTAGGTAATACAAAGTAGCAATTTAAATGTCATTGGTTGTGTGTGGATGTTTATCTCAGAGCCCAAGTGTGAACCTTCTTACACAAGACACCACTGCTATTGACTCTAAAATGATTAGCTTCTCCTATTTGTATATGCACTATAGTTTCAGAACTGCTGCTAGAGTCATACTAAAATCTCCTAACGTAAAGAATAGCATGAAAAATGTAGCCAGCATTCTGAAGCACCTAATCTACATTGTATTAAAAATGTACTCAATACAGGAAAGATTACTACAAAGGACATAGCACTAAGTCACAAGCCTCTACACAAGTTATTTGCAGTACAAGTTTAAAAAATCATCATCTGAGACCATGCACTTTTTGTGCATATGATAAAAGATCATGTGTCTTGTGTCTTGCTTGGGGAAAAAAAAAAAAAAAAAAAAAAAAGAAGAAGAAGAAGAAGCAGCCATGATTTTCCAGTGCAAAGCTCTAAGTTCAGAAGAGGCAGTGCTCAAGACTTCTTTCAACAAAAACTAAAGAATACAGAAAGACTCATGAGGCTATTGGGCTTCAATCAGCAATTTACAGAGCACTGGAAGTCCATAAAATACATTTTAGAGAGCAGGCAAAGTAACTTTAAAAAGCATGATATTGCCAATAGGCTTCAGTGTGTGAGAAAAGGTCTAGGTATTCAGAGAAAAAGCTTTTGTGTTACATTGAAAACAGGCTGGAAAATCCTTGTACGGGAAATGATTAGCCAGTTTGCAGTCATAGAAAATCCAGTTCACCAAGATGCTCAACCAAAAGCTTTAACGTAAACTGGTGAGTTGCCTTTTTCTGACTCCAAAAAAATTTAGTTCTCTAATGTTAGAAACAACATTTAAGGTTTCAGGAAGGAGGTACACACTAACGTCCTATTCTTAAAAAAATTATGCTGGAAGTGCAGTGAGAAATAGAATAACCTGTTGGAATAACCATGTCTGTTGAGGTGTGGCATGCAAGTCCACATTTTATGAATATGTTACAGGACATCATTTCAGTGGCAGAGATAAGCTAGAACTTGCAAGCTAACTCCTCTTGAAATAGCTGGGTGTGGGCAGGGTGTATTTTGCAATAGCCCTTGCCAGCGGAACTCCCCAACAGCCCTGGCTGCCAGCCTATGTTCACAATCCTTTGAAACAGGATCAATAGGCAGAAGACTCATCTCTTGGGCCAATGCTTCCATTTTTGGGGCTATTTAGTGGAATTTGCCCTTCAGCCAACTGGCTGGGTTTTCTAAATGCTCTTAAAACTTGGACACACTTAGGGTAACTAATATTTGAAAATAATAACAGAAACCACCTACACCTTTTATTCAAACAAAAGGTTTTTTTCCCCCAATCTGCTTTTTTGTTGTTGTTACAGCCATTATGTTAATTTCAAATGTTTTTAACAAACGAAGTCTAAATTGGGAGCCCAGGGCAAACCACTTCCTGTGAAACAACTGAGTGTGGCATGTATATCCAATAGCAGAGCTTAGCTGTAAAGGACCAGGTTACCAGATTGGAGGAAGCTCCAGTACTTCATATTGTATTTCTGTAGGCTTTGATAAAAAGACATAATTTGAAGTGTATTGTTTTATAACACTGGGCTTTTGATTTCATGGATACTCTTTGTTTTTCTGTGCAATATATTTCATTTCATGTAATGGTATTAGCATAAGAAAGTAATCACAGTTTTTGAGAATGGAATAGACATCTGTCCCTATTCTTAGGAGTAGCGTTTGTTGTAATGTTTATCAACAAGGTTGTCCAAATTTTCCAAGCTAAGTTTTTACTTGATTATGGTATCGTGAACTTTGAAATCACTTAGTCTGCAATTTTCCACACACTGAATACCTAAATCAAATGATTTGTGTGTGCATGTGTGAGGAAAACTTCAGCACAAACAAGATCAGAGTAAAATAGTTTGTCTTGACAAACTGAAAAAAATCTGCTGAGTTGTCTCTTTAAGGTTTATATCCTCTGTGCTTTGAAGAAGAGTTGGAAAGCTTATTTTGCATATTCATTTCACTCTCTGTAAAAGCATTTGATTAGATTTGACTGAACCCCTCTCTCCTACTTTTTACTTTTTCATAATGTGGTATAGATTACTACAGAGGGAGTCAGATGTTTCATCGATTTGGTTTATCCAAATTTTTGAAAAAAAATAACTTGTACATGATCAGTAGAATCTTACTGGATGTGTGCAACTTAATCATCTGCAAATTGTGGCTACAGCTATCAAGTACTTTGCACAAAATTGCACTTTCTTACTGCTCTAGGCCATGCTGTGTGCAGGATCCACGCCTAAGAGTAACACAAAAAGAAAATCTGTCCAGTATTTTCAGTGTCCCTCTAAATGTCAGCCATCAAAGAAAAGCAGATAGGTACCTTCATAACTTCTAACGGCATAGAGAATATCTGAGGAGAAAAAAGTGGGGACAAGGATTAAGGGAGAGAAAACTGGGGCTTTTTATACACAGGAAATACTGGGCTTTTTAAAACACAGAAAAACTGATATTGTAGTGTGAGTCTTAGCAAAGAGAAGTGGACTGAAACTATGCAAATATTCGTGAGGGAGAAGGCCTGATGGAGAAAATGAATAGGACTGATTGAGGCCAAAACAGATGACACAGTACTTAATTAGAGACTGTACTGAAATATATACCTATAAAAGCAGGAAGTCATATTTATATGTATAAAAATTGGACTATACAGATATCTTCACTTCTGTCATTTTATGTTTGTCTTTTCAGTTTTAATATTTTTTCTGTTTTGCCTTTTCCTAACACAGGGATTGTGTGTGTGTGTGTGTGTGCGCGCGCACGTGCACACGAGCATGTGAGTTTATGTGTGAGTGCACATGTGCACACATGCATGTGCACATGTACATGAAAAAGATAAAGGAGTTAAATAGTAACTGTGACATTTAGTTATAACTGAGTTTTATTTTCTACTCAAAGCAGTGAATCAGCCTTTTTTTTAAGGCTATCTCCCCAAAATATGTAACTTTGATTCTCAAAATTAGAATATGTTCTTTAACACGTTAAGAACGTTATCTGAAAAAAAAGATTATGATCTGAAATTAACTGTTTTCTGATAAATTTTATAAAAAGTATTTTTTTAAGTTTCTTCTTTCCTTTTAATAATATTATTAACAACTACAGATTTAACTCTTACTGGAAATCTTAAGTTGAGGTTTAACTGGTGATTTTAGACTGCAGTAAAGCTAAACTGTTAACTATTGCTGATTTTATTATTGTAATGCTACAGACAGGCTCAGTGAGTATCCTAAAGAGAAAACTGTAACAGAACTACCTAGTTATTCACAAGCTTTCTTCTACTCATAATTTGCATCAGCAAGTTTGTTGCAATAATTCAGTAATACACTAGAGACTGGACAAATGTGTCAAAAACTTTTATCAAGAGTTTACTTTCCCTATTTGCCATTAGGCCTCTAACTACATATTACCTTGAATGTTGTTCGGAGCTTGTCATTATACATCTCATCCACTTCAAATTGAAATGGCAGTACAAGGAACACAAGGTCTTTGAAGGAGATATTTAATCTTGTGATAAAAAAGTTGTTTATTTGCTTTTGAGAAGGATTTAAGGATGATACTTCATTAGAAAGAATTCAGGTTACTATTTCCTTTGGATTTAATTTAGGATTAGCATTTACATATGAAATTCATTGTTTTATAGGAAATACAATTTCCTACAAAAGAATTATATTCACCTGGTGCTAAAGCTGATAACATATATAAGGACCATAATTATAATGTTTTTCTACAGTCAATTTATGTAAATCCTGGGAATCGAGATTTTTAAGTTTCAAAGAAATCTATGTACTCTAGAAAATCTTAATCAAAAGCTATTTATAAATACAGAAAAGAGATATATTTGCATATCTTAATAAAAGCTTATGAGTATCTCACCATTTATATACCTTTTTTAGGTTTCTCATTCCATTTTATGAAGCATGGCCCATTTTCTTTTATACATCTTTTTAAACATTTCAGAAAATAAATTACTACATCTGGATAACAGAAGATTGCTAACTTCAAACACAATTCTGTTTCTTTTCAGTTCTACAGAGTGTGGAGATAATCCTGTTTTACCTCAGAAGTAGTCACAGCATTAATTAGGGAAAACCTGGATTTTAAGATATTATCAATACAATTTTAATCTTTTTATTATTTTGATGGTAAATAAATTCCTCAACTAGAATTTTAATACAATTATTATTATTACTACAAGTAGGAGTATTATTTAGAAAGTGAAAATTGCTGTTCTTCCTATGATTTCCACAACTGTCAAAGGAAATTAACTAATTGGAGGGAAAAAAAAAACTCTGCCAAAAAATTCTGTAGCTAAAGCACTTAAATATGCTGTTTTCACTTGTGACAATAAAGATGGGGGAACTGTTTTCTATGGGCAAAAATAGAAGGTGGACCAGGAAAGTTAAAACTTCAGCAGGAATCAGTCTACGGAGTCCTTAGGCTGTCTGCATGAGGAAGCTAACAGTGTATTAAGGTGATTATTAAGGCCATCTCTACCATCTCTAGGTATTCACTGAATGTGTGCCTTCAGTTACTACACCCCTGTTTCACCATATATACAAGCTTCCAGAAGAGCGTGGGCTGATTAGGTTATAGCAATGTAATAGCATGGTGCAATATTTCAAAAGTGATTAAGTGACTCAGGACTCTCTTTGTAAATGACAGAGTCGCTAAGGACTTTAAGTTCAATGGAAGCTTCTTGTGAAAGTATAACCAGGAATTACTGATTTAAGTCAAATATATATTGATATACATGACAGATAAATCACTCTGGCTCAGCCACTTAGTGATTAAAACAGTTCTCTGCATATCTTTTAAAATCCTGCCATTCAGAGTTCAGAAAATGGTAGAAACATAGTACAGTCTCAATAAATTACTTCTCACAAGGAGAGAAGAGACCATCAGAACATGTAGATACACTTCTAGTCTGCCACCACATATTAACTTTTATAATAACCATTTACCACCCAGATACCTGCTGGAAAGACAATACAACTAGGCATAAACAGTCCAGGAGGCTCCTGCAGTGCACTGACGATAACTTTTTGACATAGGTGGTGGAGGAGCCTATGAGGAGGGGTGCCCTGCTGGACACTGTACTAACAAACAAAGAAGGACTAGTTGGAGATGTGCAGATTGGGGGCAGCCTTGGCTGCAGCAACCAGGAGATGGTGAAGTTTAGGATCCTGCATGGAAGAAGCAGGGCAATAAGTAGTATCACAACCCTGGACTTCAAGAGAGCAAACATTGGCCTCCTACTTGGAGGAATCCCATTGGCTAGGGCCCTAAAAGGAAGAGAGGTCCAAGAGAGCTGGTTAATATTCAAGCATCACTACCTCCAAGCTCAAGAGTGGTGCATCCTTATGAGCAAGAAGTCCAGCAAAGAGGGCAGGTGACCTGCATAGATGGATAAACAAGGAGCTCCTGGCAAAACTCAAACAGAAGAAGAAAGTACACAGAATGGGGAAGAGGGGACAGGCAGCTTGGGAGGAATGTAGGAACGTTGCTGGCATATGCTGACAGGAAGGCTAAGGCCCATGTAGAAAGAAATCTGGCAAGGGATGTCAAGGACAACAAGAAGGGCTTCTTCAAACACCAGTAGAAAAAGGAAGACTAGGGAAAAGGTGGACCTGCTGCTGAACAGGCTGAGTGCCCTGGCGATAAAGCATAAAGAGAAGGCAGAGTTACTGAATGCCTTCTTTGCTTCAGTCTTTACTGCTAAGGTCAGCCCTCAGGAATCCCAGACCCTGGAGACAAGAGATAGAGTCTAGAGAATGCAAGACTTTCCCTTAGTCAAGGAGGACTGCAGATCATTTAGGCAAATTTGGACACCCACAGATCCATGTGCCCGGATGGGATGCACCCACGAGTGCTGAGGGAGCTGGCGGATGTTATTACTAGGCCACTCTCCATCATCTTTGAAAGGTTATGGAGAACTGGAGAGGTGCCTGAGTCTTCAAAAAGGGCAAGAAGGAGAACCCAGGCAACCACAGGCCAGTCAGTCTCACCTCAATCCCTGGAAAGGGGATGGAACAGCTCACCCTGGATGTCATCTCTAAGCATGTGGAGGAACAAAAAAAAGGTGATCAGGAGTAGTCATCGTAGATTCACAAAGGGGAAATCATGCTTAACCAATCTGATAGCTTTCTGTGATGGAATTATTAGCTGGGTAGATGAGGGGAGAGCAGTGAATGTTGTATACCTTGACTTCAGCAAGGCTTTTGACACTGTCTCCCAGAACATCCTCACAGATAAGCTCAGGAAGTGTGGGCTAGACGAGTGGACAGTGAGGTGGATTGAGAACTGGCTGAAAGAGAGCTCAGAGGGTTGTCATCAGTGGCGTGGAGTCTAGTTGGGGGCCTGTGGCTAGTGGCGTCCCCCAGGGCTCAGTACTGGGTCCCACCCTGTTCAACTTTTTCATCAGTGACCTGGATGAAGGGTCAGAGTGCCTCCTCAGCAAGTCTGCTGATGATACTGAACTGGGAGAAGTGGCTGATACACCAGAGGGCTTGGCAGAGAGGAACCTCCTGAGGTTCAACAAGGGCAACTGCAGGGTCCTGCACCTAAGGAAAAATAACCCTGGCATCAGTACAGGGTGGGGCCTGACCTGCTGGAAAGCAGCTCTGTGAAGAAGGACCTGGGAGTCCTGGTGGACAAGAAGTTAACCATGAGCCCATGAGCCAGCAATGTGCCCTTGTGGCCAAGAAGGCCAATAGTATCCTGAGGTGCATTAGGTAGTGTTGGCAGCAGGCTGAGGGAAGTGATCCTGCCCCTCTACTCAGCCCTGGGGAGGCCTCATCTTGAGTACTGTGTCCAGTTTTGGGCTCCCCAGTACAAGAGAGACATCAAGCTACTGGAGAGTCCAGTGTAGGATTACAAAGATGATTAAGGGACTACAGCATCTCTCTTAGGGGGGAAGGCTGTGAGAGCTGGGCCTCTTTAGCCTGGAGAAAAGACTGAGGGGGGATCTTACCAATGTCTACAAATATCTTAAGGAAGAGTATCAAGAGAATGAGGACAGACTCTTTTCAGTGATGCCCAGTGACAGGACAAGAGGCAACAGCTACAAGCTGAAACACAGGAAGTTCCATCTGAACATGAGGAAAAACTTCTTTACTGTGAGGGTGACAGAGCACTGGAACAGGTTGCCCAGAGAGGTTGCGGAGTCTCCTTCTCTGAAGACACTCAAAACCTGCCTGGTTGCAATCCTGTACAAGGAAGGTGCTCTGGGTGATCCTGCTTGAGTAGAGGGGTTGGACTAGAGAATCTCCAGAGGTCCCATCCAACCTCAACCATTCCGTGATTCTGTGATACAGATACACTTTTTAATTGAGCCCAGAGGTATTAAAACTCAGAACTAACCTTGTGATGAGACTGTCTGGAATGTCTGCACATTGAAATGTATTTTTGGCTGCTATTGACCATTTCAGACTATAGTTTTGCTGATAGCCTAAAGCTCTAGAGATTTACATGGCTGTTACAGCATGTCCTTTTATAAAAAATTAACTCCATTTAGAGTGGAGTGAGTAAAAAATACCAGTTATCACTCCTGACCATGGCTGGCATAGAACAGATTGGTTTGACAGATGATCTTGCTACTTACAGATGAGGACATTGTTTTGCTCACTGCAGTTCAAGTAATCCATTGAAACCTAAACAGGTGAGCAAATAACACAAGCCAAACAAGTGCAAGCATCTCTGTATCAACCTCAGGGCACTGATTCATTAATCTAACTAACAAACCCAAATATTCCAGAGAAAAGAGGAAAAAACAAAACAATGTATCTGGACAACTTGTAACTTCTGCAGCTCTCCACAGTAAAGCATGCAATTCTGCAGTGATTTATCATCATTGAAATGTTGCGACTATGTGTGTCTTGAAGCAGAAGTTCTCCCTAACACTACAAAGCAGATTTGCATAAACAAGCAGAATCCTGAGGCTTGGCCGTTTCCTGACCCTTAAACTCTCACTCAGTATATAGCCATATTCAATGTATTTGAAAAAAATATGCTCTAATCTCATTTAGTGTATTAGAGTAATAGAGAAACCATGAGGAAGAATTTTTGATCTTTTAAAATAGTCTTGAAAATGTATCTTAAGAAAATTTTCAATTAACAGATCCTATTTAGTACCACCATCTTAAAACACTTCCATATCTTAGCAGCTAATTCTTCAAAATGCTTTTGCCAGCTGAATCACTGAAATGCTCAAAATAAATTGCAAAAAGTCAAGAATATGTCATTCCCATGCAGAATTTTGGGAAAAAATTCTGTGTACCAAGATCATCTGACAACAGAAACCTGTAAGGCTAGCCTCTAAAAAACTCTTCAATTGTTCTGCACTTTTCCCATGTCACAACTCCATGCTGCAACACAAAAAGGAAAAGAGTAGTAAAATAGTCCCAGGTTTTCTAGAATAAGCTCTCAAAATCTTTCACTCACAAAGCTCTGGCTGAGACCAGTGGAATAAACCATTATTTAAAAAGGAAAGTAATAAACTGGATTTTAGACCAGGAGAACAATCTAATCAAGGAGGGGCTGGATGCTGATAACGAGACTTTCCCAAGAAATCTGCAGATTGGTTTATTACCTATTTATATGTTACTTGAGTTCAGATCCTGCTTATAAATTCAAGCACATTCTCTGCTAGGTCACTCCAATTACTCAGTGTATAATTCAGCTCCTGAATCAGTTCTATTGAGATGAAGATGATGCACTTTATGAGATCCTATTTGCTGAACAATGGTGGATAGAAGCTTCCTTAATAAAAGAAATAAAACTATAAGTAGACAAGACAAAATGGAAAGTCATTCTGCAATTGCAGGCTTGTTCTCTGTGGCATGATGAGTCACAGCTTAGTACTTGTGTGGTGGAGTGTGACTTACAGATGAAACTGTCAAAATCAAGTTTTCATTATTAAGGATGACAAATGTAGTCCTCATGGGAGAAATTCCTCAGAATAATGAAATCTAATCTCTCTAATTTCAACACTGTATCTATTTATAAAAGCACAGACAGCAGAGGACTGGAAGGCAAAATATTCACTGCCTGTTCATTTCTCTATTTCCTCAACTTACCCCTAATTACTACTTTCTTTATAAGGGTTTCACACCCTTCCACTCTTTACATCAGCCTTGACAGAGTAGTGAGGGAGAAGGGGAAGAGACAGAAATGCCCATAACGGAAAATGTTTCTCTCTCCCATGCACAGACCATTTCTCCTACTTCTACTCTCTACCACAACGGTGCCCAGCTGGTGGAACCCATTTAAGGAGCACAAATAGATCTGCTAGATCTTGCCAGCTCTACACAGCTCAGGTCTCTGGATTTTTGTCTTTTGTGAGTTCATGCACATGATCCTTCCATGCATTTGGAGCATGTGACTGAAGGGAATGCTGCTGCTGCCATTTCCTCTTGCTAGCATGCTTCATCATTTGCTATGGAACAAGTCTCCTCAGTGACTCTTAACACAACCCAAAATAGAGAAGTCTCTCCAAATCAGTTTCCTATCTTTCTAAATTGTTTTTTGTTTTATTACATGCTTCAATTGCAACAAGATATCCTGCCCTGACCAGGCATTTATGTAGAATATAGTCTTGAGCCTTAGCATTTTGAGCACTGTGATCCCTTTTGAGTATGGTAGTTATAGTGGTCCAGGTGTGTAATGATGATGGGAAGGAGAATAGAATTACGGATGGAATTCAACAAATGCATCTAAGCTTCAGTCTCTGTACCAAGCTTGACAAAACTGAGCAACAGAAGCCAACAAAGCTGGAAAAAAAGGCAGAGAGATTAACTGCTAGAAAATGACAAAGTCACTACAGCAAACCATGGACTATCACTCATTATCTCATATGCCTTCAGCAAAGATTAAGAACTGCTGTTCTCCGGCATCCAAAAAGCAGCAAGGAAAAGGTAGCGTCCTCATATACTTCTCCTCCTCCACAAAGAGGTTTCTATGCTTATGTGCCCATCAAATAGCTTGTGTTTGTCAATTACAAAGGCATTTGCCAAAGGACCTATGTATATTCATTGAGTCACGTTATCTCTAAGAAAGAAAAATCTTTTTCCATTCAGTAAGGCAGCCTGATTCAGAGACTAACTAACAGGCATACTGTCAGGGTAAAAACAGCAACACAATTCAGTGAGCTCCATATTCTGCTCCAATTCCCAGCTTCATCTTGTCCATTTAATCCACTTTCACTGGGTCCTCAGGTCAGAAATTACATTTATTTATAAATATTTCCACTCCACATTATCACAGGTAAAGATAAAATGTTGCATCCATTTAATATCAGAAAAAATGAAGAGATTAGCAGATATTCAGCAAAATATATAATAAAAATATCTTATTACATATAAAACACATATTCCTGCTCCATAACCAAAAAGCATCTGCAAGGATGATACAAAGCACAGAATAACTGGGTACTAATCTACTAAAACTCTAACATGTTTTATCTTCTGAAACCCACAGCTGGAGATATAAAGCTTAAAAACACTTAGAAAAATATCTGATCTTTTTTATTGTTTCATTTATATACGTAAAATCAGCAGTCTTCATCTAATATACCACTTTTTCAGAGAAAATGCAAAAAACTTTCTTAAACAATGTCATGAAGATTCACATTTTAGAAATAACAATCCAAACTGAAACACATATGTACATTTCAAGGCCAGACATTCTTAATCCTTGCAGGAAATCCCATCGTATTTCATTGTAGCCATCCACATGAGGGAAGAAAGCAGGTCCATAGGGAGTTACAGAAAAGTAGAATAAAGAAAATATGTAGATTCCATTAGAGCAGAAATCAAGTCAATTACCTAGATATGACACAGGATAGAATCAGTAATGGTAATTTTGTACTCTTAATGATAATGGGAAAGAATTACTCTCTTCCTTGGTTTCATTCCTTAGAACTATTGGTATAGTTTCTTTTGTTGTACCCTCCCATCTGGTCCACTTAATAGAACTGGTAGTACTACTACTACATTTTTATTTGGTTTGATGTTATTGTACAAGTTTTTGTACCATTATCTATATTAATATAATCACACAGCATGATTACATTGGTGTTCTGGCATAGCTTATTCCTCTTCCATTCAGAAGCAAGTCCTATTTCTTGACAACTAGAAGAATCCACAAAAGAACAGTTTATAAATTCCAGTTAATAATAAAGCATTGCTAAATGTTCCAATGGTAGTGAATCCTTAAACTAAGTGACATCAGCCACTGCATCTGTAAGAGGTTACAGATCAGAAGAAGTCATCAACTTCATAATATGTACACTGTAAAAGACACATAAGGCAGGAAGAAAACCAGGTTTGATTAACTGAAGTCAGCAGCCAAGGAGTGTGGAAAATCCCCAAAACAAAGTAACAGGTTGGAGCTGGCAGCCAATGGGTAATGCTACTGGAGACAGCTGCACATAAGGTGAATTTGGCTGCTATCAGTCGATTAGCTTTCAACACTAGTATATATTAGAGTGTCTGAGAAGACTAATGAATTCTGCTTCTATCTGTGAATATATCTGAATATTTCTGTTTCCTACAGACATAGGTCTCCGACAGACACTGGTTTCCTACAGTTTCTCTGGGAAAGGAAGAACTGAAGTTTCCTGTCCAATTTCCAGAGTGCATTCTCAGCACTCAGGGAGAAGGCAAATGATGAAATCTGATGGATTTATAGAATTGTTCTTTTCTTATTTACCTGCTACTTCTAATGATCCAATTGCACCAAAGTATTTTAGAAGCTACTCATGACAGTCAGTGAATGCTCACAGAAGAATCAGCAGCAATGAGGAACAATTCTGGTTCTGCACATTTAGAAACTTGCCACCAAAGATGCAAAGATTTTTCTGATTTAACTTATTAGGATAAAATCAATGAGCTACGGCAGAGAAACACTTATTTGACCTTTTTCAGCTAGCCTGGCTCCACTGGAGCAGTCAGCCTTGTCATATGACAGTAATAAAAAGACCACGTATTTCAGGAGGAATTACTTTCCTACAATCAGAAACCCGTGTAGTTAAAGAAATCAGTGCTCTTTTTGGAGCTAGTTGCTGTCTTTCTTCAATATATGGTCTTTGCTCATAATTCCTTTCTTCGCAATTTTTTTTCTTTCATAATTTTTCTCTCACTAATATGTCTGAATTTGCAGTCAAGGTGCCATATCTAGATGTTTTGTCACCAGAGAGGGAGACAAGCTGAAGTAGAAGCTTCTGTCCAGCCAGTATATAATGCTGCTTAGCTTGTTTACTCTCAGATTTCCACACAGAGATAGCAAACAGTGGCTTTTCTGCCCATGTGCATCTACTAAAATCTGTGCTGATGGTAAATAAGCATAATATTCAAGAAAGGGAAAGAAAAGGTTGAAAGCAAGTATAATCATACTGAAACAGTTATAAATTAAGAAGACAGACTCACTCTTTTATATCCATAAGGAACAAAAGAGATTATACTGTGGTTAGTACTTGATGCTTTCTTCATTTGCTCTTGTTCAGTACATGTTCACTTGTCAGGTGGTCCCTCTGCATTTTTGGGTGTGTATGCAAGCTTCAGTACTGGTATTTGCAGAAACAAACAGGCATTTGCTTGATAAGTCAGTTATAATACCTAGCTTGCACAAACCAACATGTGCTTCTGTGAGGTAAACAGATGGCATCGTATTTTCCCACCTGATGCAAACATTTACTACAAGCTTCTACAAATATTGCTTGAGTAGCTTTAACAGTGCTAAAGACAAACATATTTAGCTCCTCTCTTCAGTTCTAATTGAAGCTCTTGATGCATTTGGAGTTTCTCTACTCATATCCATTCATCTTGAGACATAACAGTATTATCCATCATATACAATTCTTGGTCATAATAAGGCACTCTTCAAATCAGAGGAACTTTTCCCATTGATGTAACTGGTAGCAAGATTACTTCTCCATAAACCTTCTTTACTTTAACCATATTCTGTGTATTTCAAAATTCTGCCACTGTGGCTTAGATCTTGCAAATACACAGTTAACAATAGGCAAAATGTTAATCTCTGGTTTTGCTTGTGTGCTTAGAGTCAAGATTGTGCCTAAGCATTTGCAGGATTAAGGCTCATATGATTGCTCTGATCCAATTTTATCATGCATGCCTGAGAGACATATTATCTTACTCTTGTTAATTAAAGCTCTGTTTGGTTAGAAGCCAAGTACCCCAAGGCTGTAAGAGAGCACAGATAAAATATACTACCTACTTACTCAGTAGCAAGGGAGCCTCTGGATCTCCAATTGTCCGCTAGCCTCTGTTACTAATTCATGTGTGAAACACAACCAAGTGAGTCTACTGTAATTGCAGTGGATGCAAGCACTGCAATGCTCGTTATGAGGGTCAGAATGCAGGCACTCCTCTGTGCCTGAAACAGAACCTCTCCGACACCTCATGATGCCTTTTAGTTCTCATGAAAGGGCCACACTGCAAAACCCACTGTGAAAAAATCCTCAGTTTTGCCAACATGTCCTGTAAATTCCACGTGCCTTAAAGCTTAGACTGATTTTTCCTACAAGTCTTGGGTTAAATAAGATAGAGAGAGAAAATCTAATTAACCTGCTATTTCACTGAATGGGAAGCTATTTCATTTAACTCCCTAAATGGCAGCTGAATATTATTTATGAACTTGTCTCAGGATACAAGTCATAGTCATCTCCCTGCCTCCTATACCTTTCTTTCATCTGATTTTCTTTGCATTAAGTGGACAAGCATTCTCTGCTCGATCACATGTATTGTAGGAGCCCAAATCAGAATCAATAGTTCATTGTGCAGGATGAATATGTACAGCACCATAAACAATGAACTGTTCATTAAGACAGGTCTAGTGGGACTCACCTCACTGAATCTGAAATTGCTGTATCTGAGCTAGTTTGAGCTGATATTTACAGAATTCTGTAAAATCTGCTTCTTTATTAACATTATATATTATACATTAACTCTAGCCTTTATCTCCTTACAGTACTGACTCAATTAACAGAGAAGGACATCTCCTTTAAGCCATCTTTGTGATCGAGAGATCCTGACCTGCAGCCTAATTTAAAGAAATTTAAGGACATTATTTCCTTTGTTATAAATTCTATCTGTTTTCCCTTGCCAGCCACCAGCGAGAATTCCTCCTCCTACAGAATTCTTCCAAGTTCCACAGAAAATCTCTTTCTCTTCTCATTATGTTTTAGAAAGTTTTGAGCCAACACAGAACTGCTGATGGCTCCCCAAAATGACCCGCAGTCCATCTTGAAACTCACTGGTTTTGTCATATGTCCAAGAAGGTACACAAAAAATTGAAGGCAGGAGAGCAATATGGAGATCAGATCACTAACGGTTACACTTGTTATCAAGATCACTCTACGCAGTATTATCTGTAGGACTTTCTGGGAAAAAAAGAATTCTGTTTCATGAAAAGTAGTAAGATTGACAGTTGTTCTCACTCTTCATCGGAATAAAACTGAAACATATTTTTATTTTTTTCACAGAGAAGTTCCTAGAGTAGATTTTAAATTCCTTTTCCCACCAAGCAGAAAAAGCAGCAGCCTCATCTTGTCCATTCCAAGACAGAACATGAAGGATCCTCTCCTAACTTTGCATGCTGAGTCTGCAAAACCTTTCTGAATTTTGCCATAAAAACTATTAGTTTTCTACAGAGCATTTTGCTTTCCACAGGCAAATTCTTCATCATTTTTTCTTTGTTTTTATTTTTAACACACTTTGGTTATTACAGGCTGCCAAAACAGCAGAGGGAGAGGATGCTGCAGGGCTGATGCTTGGCTCTGTAGACATTTTATTAGTTCAGAAATGAAAAAATAAAAAATACAATTTCCTCTAAAGCCACATTAAGAGAGTCAGAATAAGAGCAGAAAAGTACCAGCAAGAAACAGGAAGCATAATTTGACTGCACCTTCAAAATCTATTTGGTAGGCCAAAATGCTTCAAACAAGAGTCAGCACCATCCTTCCATCCACTCCTCCCACAGATCCCATCAGTCAATGAATATTATCATGTAAAGCAGCAAGAAAGAAGAATGAGCAGCCAGGGGCCCTGTGGCTGATGCCATGTCCTGACACAGTATTCATCTACAAAGCTGAGTGCTCTAATTTGCATTGTCACTTTCCCTGGAATTCTTTAAAATAAAATACAGGAAAAACAAGTATTTAAGAGCAGAAATAATACATTTAGAGGAACACAAGGTCTCCGTTGTAGGAATCAAAATCCTAAGAGTTCAATTAATATATAGATGCAGAGTGTCAAATGAAGAGTCTGAACTGAAGGCAGTGATTAAAAAACAAAAACAAACAAAAGAACCCCCCAGGCTGATGTTAAATCAATTTCTTTTTAAAATATGGTTAAGATTTAATCTCTTTTTCATTGTGGTATGAAAACAAAAATGAAAAATAAAGACATTTGGACAGCAGATTAAAAAAATGAGCAAGATTGTTGTTTGAAAGCGCAATGACAATTCTACTCTCTTCTTCAGTAAATATAGAACTGAGCAGTCCTTGACAATAACTAATACTGTATATTTCTATGAGCACATGCTGTAGCACAGCTCAATTCTGAAAAGATCTGTTGAGTAATCAAAGTTTTAGCCACTTCACTCTCATGGCACTAGGACTGCATTCAGGACAATAATAAAATGGAGTGAGAAAACAGAATAGGACAATAAAATAATGAAGATGGGTAGAAACCTAATTACAATGAAGGTCAGAAGGACAACATCGCTACAGAACAGAAATATCTTGACATCTTTTGTGCCCGATGCAATGATCAGGGACATGCCACACAAGTACCCTATATGACAATGTCTTGGCATCAAATCCTGGGTAACTGAATCTAGTATGGAACTGCGTTGTGAATTTGTAGTTATTCTGTGTTTTGTAATCAACTACTGACAGTATTCTTTAAAAATGCATGACAGCTTGCATCTCTAAGCTATGCCAATACATATTTTTATAGAATATATTATGATATACTACTCACAAATTTTCATTTTAGTGAAGATCAAAATCTCCTTTTCCAAACCCACATCCTCTAGATCTTTCTGAAATACGCAATACTTTTATTTAGATGGCAGTCTCTGGACACCGAAGTTTAAAAGCAGATTTGTATCTCAGTTAGAATGTATCCTTCTGGATGACATCAGAAAGCCCTGAAAAACACTCCACTAGCTGACAAGTAGTTATCCTAACTCAGGAAGCCACGAGTCCTGTATGCTGAGCCTTAGGACACTGAAATTGAACATCTGTTCTATTGCACCACATTGCACATTAAGATGACTGTGAAAACCTGACTTCTAAATGGTTCATAGCAAGTGGCAAACTATTTCAGATAGCTCAACACACACAAAGACTCCAAAACCTTTAAGCTGTTTCTCAGATTAAGCTATATTTCATCTCTTTGCTCACTGTTTCTTTCTAGTCTATAATACACTTCTCAAACCCCTCCTGTTCCCCCTACCCGATATGCAACAGTCATTGCTGCCATTCAGCTTGGTGATGCGTTCCATAACTTGTCACAACTTGGACTTTAACAACCAGGTACAGGAACTAATTCCGTCATGCCCATTCATTCTGGATAGTGACCTGTGCTGTGAGTAGTCCATTATTCTCATGAAAACAAGAATATCAATGATTTTTTCCCAAGTTTTTGATAAGACCAAGGGAAAAAGACACTGACAAATAAGTTTTCTCCCAAGTTTATATGGCATGTAATCCAAACAATAAACAGTTTTTAAAACTAAAGAAAATAACTCTTCATTAGTGAAGTAACTTGACATGTCCAGTTATTTTACATTTGATCTTTTATCTCCCTTATTTTGAAATATCATCATGTCAAACATGAAAATTCATGCAATATATGAAAATATGTTTTCTTTTGTGTGATCACAAACCTGGGTGGGCTAGGGAATGGCACTTCCAGACATGTCTCATTTTTCACCAGCTTGAACATTATACAAAGCTGTTAGTAAACAGGCTTTGAAGATGAAGGAGTGTAACAACTGATGTCAAAGCCATTCTGCTTTGAAGAGCCAAGAGGGAACTTGAGAGCAGAATTCTGGAAGCATTTAAACTCCCAAAGTTTCCTCACACTGGACAAAACTGACATTTTGAAAATATTCAGCCATCAAGTCCAGTAAAAATAGTAAGATAACCCTCAAGAACAACTCGGGCTTCAGAGATGAAAGGACTATGAGTCTTTGTCTAAAAGTCTTGCAGCTAGTTTTAGGACTTAACAGGCATCACTGAGCACTCCCCAGTCTATCTGCCTGGTAGTTAGTAAGGTTAGGTTTTAACTTACTAGTAAGGGAAATATCAAATTCTCATTACATATTAATGTTTTCAAAAGCCTGAATAGTTTCTGAAATTTTGGTTTTACTTCAAATATTGTATTCCTTCTCCAACTCATGAACTGCTAATTTGGTATCACAGACAATATAACAAGTATGAAATCTCTCTTTCTCTTGTAGCATAAGCTCAATTGTTCCTGAAAACCCAGAATTCATGTAAAATTCAACAAAGAAATTACTATAATGACGTAGAATAAAAGTATACCCCCCAAAAAAAAGAGTCATCCAGTTTTGTTTCAAGTCAGGAGATGCATTTTCAATTCTTTACACAGCAGAGGTATCTTGGGTTCTTGATCTAAAAAGTGTACAAAAGCAGTCTATCTCAACCACCCAGAAATGCTGTCAAGGGCACAGACATTGTTGTACTAGAAAATGTGTGAATCCCTAAATAACCAGTGATTCCTGTCTACTGGTAATCTGCACCATGTCTTGACTGGCAGCTGTATACAGTGCCAGTGATATACAGATTGAAATTAAGGACATTATTTGAGCACTTAAGGGACTTTTTACAAAGTTTCATTTCTGTGGTCCTATTTTTGTGCCTTACTCTGAACATGAGCAGACATAATTTATCAATGTGAATTGCTCAGACTGTACCATAAAAAGTATGCTGGTAACAATACTGATGATGAAATTCCTTAAAAATGAAATCTAACTGGACAACTGCATTAGAGTCTATAACAAATTTTCTACAGCTTTCAGAAAAGCAAAAGCGATAGCCAGCATCCTGCGTATAATTATTTCCCTTCAATGCACCTAATTCTCAATAGATAACCATGTAAGTTATTGCTAGTATGGTACCATATAAAAACTTTTCATAATAAAACAGGTGGGTAGAAATACTGTGGGAAAACTCCCAACTGATACATAGTACTGATCCTAAAGAGCAAGTGAAAGCAGTAACAGAGATTACAAGGCATTGAGAGGAGAAAGTACCATACATACACTAGACTCTGAACATCTTACCATGGAAATCACAACATCTACTGGCAGTCGTTTACTTCAGAAAGGACTAGAACAGCCAGTTTAATACAAGACTATTAAATAGTTTTGCTGAATAAGAATAAATCAAGCATTTCACTTTGTGACATTTGATTTGTATATTTAGAGGATTGTGAACACTATTAACATCTGTTCTCTAAATAAAAGATAAATTCAGAAAGATTATATGGAATCCCTCCAAAAAGTGATTATCAAGGAATAGTAAATATGAGGTATGTAACTGAGATGCAAAGACTTAGAATTCAAGACTACCAGATGACAAAGACTGTTTACTAACAGATAAATACAAAATGATATAACCTTAGCTTGTCTTTCAGGCAAGCATTAATCATGTAACATAGGGAAACAAACTGCAAGAAGTTTGTGCATTATATTCCAGAATGTCATAGAACCAAGAAATGATACAAAACCTGTTGTAAAGGAAAAGAAAATCCATAGGAGGATTTTGTACATCATGGATGTTCATTTTTTATATGCATATCTGATGCTCTTTCAGATCAATTAAAGCATTAGTAGAGACCAAAAGTAGAGGAAATGTTGCTAGGACATGCAAAAAGAGGGCACATCAGTAAAGAAAAAGGAAACCAAAGAAATCACTTAATTTATGTCTGATTTCTTTCCTACAAATATAAGCCTCCTTTCATGCAAAGGAAAGCAACGCTTCAATGTTCAGTGTGAGGCAATGCTACAAGAACAGTGGTTGACAGTTAACAAAAAATACAAGCTTGGACACCCTTCTAAAGAAGAGGAAGTCAAAGAAGCAAGCATAATTTGCACATACAACTATCTGTGGGAATATGCATCAAAGCAATATGTGTGGATATATCAGAGTGAATCGGAGCTAGAAAGCTGTGCAAGTCTTTCCTAACTATTCCTTTTACTGTATCCTCACTTTCTCATTGTTCTGCTCTGAGTTCCTTCCATGATCAAACATCTATTTTTAATCTACCCATAAGAGCCCTGGCTCTTTTTGATGGTTACATCAGATACTCTTCCAGATGCAGGCTAATACAGGCTAATTTTGAGAAGCACTTGAGATGCCCTCAAGCCCAGATTCTCTCTCTTTAGCTACACTCCATGTGTCCAGCAGCTGCCTTCTGGATCACAGTTTCTCAGCACACCTCTTCCTTATCTTGGCATTCACACTCCAGAAGGGTGTGCTGCCAGTCATACTCAAGACATTTTAGGCACAGGAGACAACCTGACACAAGTCCAACCATTCTTGAGAATATTTTTTTTAAGAGTAGCATAGATAGAGCTTGATATAGTTTGAGCCTGAAAGTCTCAAACTATCTCTTGTGACTGCATACATATGTAAGTAAGCATACAGCAGAATGGCTGAGATCTCGGTCTCAATTTCTTTCCAGTACTGCTTCTCTTACTCTAACACAAACTTCAGAGACACTGCTATGGTGAACCTTGCACATTTTGCAGTACACGAAGCAAAAGCAATAAAATGTATCTTTTTGCCTTAGACAGATAAAAGCAAAAGCTTTAACTGACTTCTTTACAATTTTTTATTACCACATTTCTTTTCCTCCCCACAATTTATGATACAGTTAATATTATCTTCTCTTTGTTGATGCAGTCCAGTAGTAACAAAAGGATAACTAGATTGATGTAAATGGTATAAATTAGCCCACTGATTTTTGCATTGGTTCTTGCAAAACTACTAAGAATCAATGCCTTATTTTGAAGAATCTGCTTTTTCTCTCTCATATGCAACTATGTTAAAATATACCCTTGGTTTCATCTCTGTGCTCCCATTCTTTTCCTGTCATACATTTGCAAGTCTACTCTTTTCATCCTTTCTGCAAAATACAAAAAGTATAACTGTGCTCTCGAGTAGCTCATCCACAAACCACCTCACCACGACATTACTACAATTTTCTATCTCATGTGTTTGTTTACTTTCTCACTTGCAGAAATTTTGAATTTCCCAATCAGATGCACTGGCACAATTATTTTTACCTTATTTTATGCACTCTGCTGGGTATGTCTACAGGCTCACAGTCAAATGTCTGCTTCCTCAGCAGGTGATAGTATTCCAAGGCTCTGTGTGACTTATTTATTTGTCTGTGCCAAAGGGGCACAGTGTTCTCTAACCGGCTGTACTAGAAAGCTGCTGAATTATTTTTACCATGTGGAAAATTAATGATGAGCAAAAAGAAGGATAAATGTGCTTTCACTCAATTAACTCAAAAAAGTGCATTCTCAAAAGAGAGTCCCATTTACTCAAATCTGCTAAAGTAAGGACATATACCTCTAAATTTAATAAATAGATAGCATAAATACACATTCAGTCAGGGTCTGATGTAAATTCCATTAGAATCTCTAACAAAATATTCAGGTTAAAATACCAGGAGATCATATCACATGTACAGCATTAGT
Source organism: Rhea pennata (assembly GCF_028389875.1). Lineage (NCBI taxonomy): Eukaryota > Metazoa > Chordata > Aves > Rheiformes > Rheidae > Rhea > Rhea pennata. Next base: position 14,899,403 of record NC_084666.1, on the reverse strand, counting down.
ATATAAAACCATGATACAACCTAGGTAAGTGCTTAATCATGCCAGACCTGTCGTCACTCTATATCCAATGTGTGCTATTGAATTAGACTGTATTATTTTTCAAGCAACCACCAACTCTGTGACATAAATAAGATAAAACAAACAGCAGTTTTCAGCCTGTGCTCCATTGGGTATGGGAGAGAGCATGTCCCACTAGACAACAGCACCTAGTTTTAATTCATGTACTTACAATATGTTTATTGGTTTAATATTAATTAAGCCAATTTAATTTCTTTTTGGTTGTTCTTCAAATACACATTAATTTAGGGAAAATAAAGTCTTAAATAACATGATTGAAAACTCTGAGCAAAATAATTATCCATGTAATTATTTTTTAATTAACATTTTCTGTAAAATGTTAGATTTTTTAAAAAAATTCTACTACAAATAAGCTACAGGAAAAAGCACTACACCAAATTAATTCTATGGTGCAATTCTACTATTAATTGATTGTATTATTCCCAGGATGCATTTGTCGATTGTTTTGTGCCAAGAGAGCACATTCAAGTCTCTAAAACGTTTAGAGTTTAGGTAAATCCTTCTCATCTCTGAATTGGAACCTTTTCCTACTTCGTTTGAACTAAATGCATTAATGCATCAAGCCCCACGGAACCAACTGTATGTCTATGTCTGAAAATTTCTGTTACATCCAGTCTGATAGAGTAAAAAAATTCTTTGAGTGAGGGTACCAATTGCAACAGCACTTGACTGCGAAGCAAGGGGTGTAACCTATAAAAAGTTCACTTCCCAATATGATCAAGAGGACTTCACTTCTGTCTCCTATGTGCTTGCAAATGGAGATGAGTGAATCTCCCTGACATAACTAACTTTCTCAGATGATTTCAGATCCAGACTATGTTCCACATCCCTGCAGAATTCAAACGAATTGCAAATAAAGTGCTTTAGAAACCTCTGTCCTAAGGTTAAACAGTTCTGCAAATTACGTGTTATGTAATTCAATAATTTCCTCTAACAAGAAAATAAAGTGAAATAAAAAATATGTTCTACATTTGATGTCATAACCTATGCCTGATTCTCCCTTGATCATCAGGCATGGATAAATCTACACTAGGAGAAACAAGTGCCTCCCAATCAACCATATCTGGCAGAATCCAGTCAGCATCCTCAGTCTGACAGACCAAAAGTACAGTCCAAAACTCGGACCATGAACTGGGGTCCTTGCTCAGCTCATGAGACTCTGCAGTGCATTCATTTTTGTTACAGGAATCTGTGCCTAGATATTTTGAGACCACTTACATTTGCACATCCTTCCTTGAAGTACCACTTAATTTTTTAGTTACTCTTGGCCAGCACAGATTTCTAATTAAGTCTTCTTTTAGGCCAAAAGAACAGAAAAACGGGGTGCACAAACTCAGCCATGCTAAGCCTGGGCTTAACCAAGGAATATGCTCATTCTTTGCTTTTTAAAACCGATGCCCATTTAGTATGATAATCTGTTCCTCTGTTGAGAAAAGCAGCCCTTCATTCCTGCTATTCCTCTGTCTTTCAAAGGGCTCTGCCTTTCAGTGGTTAGTCTTCTAAGGAGGTTTTCAGTCTGATACATTATTTAATACACAATCCCTGTTTAAGGGATGAAGAGTATCCAACAACCTTATCATACTGTTTTAAGGGGCAAAATAGAGACCGTCTACATTTAGCTGATCAACAGAAATTCTTCAAGCCAATTTCTTTGAGAGGCTTAGGAATATCCACAGTTACCATATAATCTTTCCATTCTGCAAGAGTCAGCAGGCTTTAATTCCTCAGCCAGTGACCATCATTTTTCGAGTACTAAGAACAAAATATAATCTAGTTGTATCTTATGATCTATACATGCCTTCAGTAAGTGAAAATCCTCATGATTTAGAACAGTGTCTGTGAGTCGTTTCTTAAGATGAGATTAAAATGAAGAAGTATCTTCCAGCTCCAAGAATATAATCCAAAAAATGGCTATCCAGTATATCCATTTGCTGATGTACTGATGTCACCAATAGGACTCATTGCTCTATTAAGCCAACCTTAACTATTACTTCAATTTGACCATATTTTTGCTCTATTTTTAATCATTGTAATTGTAAAAACTCAGTAATAAGGTGTTAAGAACAGCAGATCTCTCCCTGGCCTTTACTTTTCACGTGCTGCAAAGAAAGCCTGGTTGAAGATACTCAGACTATCAGCAGTAGATAACACTAGTGACAGAAATCAGATTCCTCTGTTCCAAATACTGATGTCTGGTAGTGGAGCTGAAGAGCTATGCAGCTGTTAGTAATCTAAGACTTAACAGCAGCACAATACTAATAGGATTTTGTAGGGAAAGGATAGAAATTCACTTCTGACAATTAGTGTTCCTTTTGAATAATTATTGCACTGACGACTTATGCATGGCTAGTCCCAGATTTCCCATAACAGCATAAATGAGGTCTGCACAGGAATATCTGAAAGTATTATTTTTTGAAGTTCTACTGTGATACTGCAGCTATCTGTTCTAGCTCACCTTCTTCTCTCTTCAGTTCTTATCTATGCACTTCTTTTTACACTAGTTGTTTTTTTTTACTTTACACTAAGTCCCTGCCCATATTTCCTAAGGAAACATTTTTCTAGACTGTAGCAGCTTCTGCCTTGCAGGTTTGCTTAATCTGGATTATTAACTTTCTCTTAACTGTTTCTGCTTTTCTCTCCCCTTCCCTTGACTGACTATTTTTCCTTCCCTACCTCTCCCAGAAGATCATTCTCTCTGCTATATTTTTTCATCTCTTCTTCATGTTCATCTTCATTCTATTCCAGTTCTCACCACTTTTTTGCCATTCTTCTTTATTTGGTATTTTACCCACCTTCCCCACCTTTGATTTACATCCGTATCCTTTCTCTTCCTTTAGTAATATTTTCCTGTCTTCCTGTCACCTCATATCCCCTTTACTTTCCAGTAATTACTATGAATCCCATTCACTGCTGACAGACTCAACAGCCTCTCAACATCTTTGAGACTTCTTGTTTTACCCAAGAGCTAACATAAGCAGAACACCAGGCACCATATGAAGAAAGAACCATACTAATGACTATAATTACATTCTTTCCTGATACCATTGCCAAGAGTTATCAACATGTAAGTGCTGTGATTCAAATATATCCAGCCATAACTAATATAGGAAAATCTTAAAAGATTTAGATGGGACTTACAAGGTTTAGTTGGGACTATTTTGTCGTTTCATGAGGTCATTTAGAAGATGAGTTTTTATCATATATTTTCACTGATACAGCTCTACGAGTGGATGCAATTATGTCAGTCCAAAGGTTTTAATCTCCATACGAAAGATGAATAAACTGTGTTAACTTGGGGCAGTATTATATTAGATTAACTGTATCCCCCAGGAGGTTTTTCAGGGTTATGACTAAAGTTAAAATGCTACAATTTCTGTGTATAGGCAAGATCCCAGATGATTTAGATAGGCTTAGGCTTGACCATTACAACTGAATACAGTCTTTTAAACGTTGCTATATTTTTCTAAATCATCTGAAGAGTTATGGGATATATAATTTTCTTTATTGTCAAAAAAATGATGAAATTATTCTTCTCTGTTTTCAGTAGTTTCACTGCTGGCAGCTATTAAATTGGTGAGAGCATCTGTTTTTATCTTTATTATCCTAATAAAAAAAAAAGTATAATTTTTAGGTCAGGCATTAGAGGGAATATATGATCCTTGCATACAAGCAGATTATTTTTCTGCTATATGTAGTTGACTTTAAACTTACTTTGCTTTTTGGATTTCTTACTCAGATCACTCTTATTGCTGCCACTGTGGCTTCCCAGGTAGTTACACACGTGTTTGACAGCTTTGTATTTTATGTGCTGTAAAAGAATTTCAGATATCTTGTTCTAAAACAACATGTCAATATAGAAAAAGAAAAAACTTTTTACATAAAGTAGATGTGTCTGTTGTCCATTCCCAGGGGGAGCTTCATGGAAATCCAGGGGATTATTTTATGTTCTAAAGTTTATACCATTAGCCAGAGGCAAGATTTCCTGTCTGATCAGACAAACTAAGGACACAAAGCCAACTCTTATCACAGGCTGAGCTAGAATGAGTCACTAACAAATCTGCTTTGTTTGATAAGAAGGCAAAAGCACCAAGAGATGCAACACTTTACCACATTATTTTTGGTAGACAACAGATAATTTCAGAGAGCACATACTGCATTTTCTGACATAACATTAGAAATTGCTATCTAACCAAGCCTGCTACATACAGAAATGTACTCACTGTTAAAAAGATAACATCTTATGTTGTTCTCCCTTCTCACCTGTCTGCATTTATCTTGTTAAAATCTATATGAGAAGGGGAAAGGCAAAGAAAGAAGATAGATTTAATTTGTTTACAAACTGGGGCCAGTTTTCATAGCTGGAAATACTGGAACGCTTTTGAGATACAGTCATCAGCTTATGTTTCATCAAACATTCTTTCACTCTGACACCTTGAGAATTTCAGAGTCTTCAATAACCACAATCCCAATGCTGTGCTCCAAAGTAGCAATCTACACTGCAAAGGAAATCAGTCATTGGACTTTGACCGGGAAACCTGCTGTGGAAATGAAAACCTAAGCCCACAGTCATAGAATCATAGAATCAGTAAGGTTGGAAGGGACCTCGGGAGATCATCTAGTCCAACCTCCCTGCTCAAGCAGAGTCACCTAGAGCATGTTAGACAGGGTTGTGTCCAGGTGGGCCTTGAAGATCTCCAGAGAAGGAGGCTCCACCACCTCTCTGGGCAACCTGGTCCAGTGCTCTGTCACTCTCACAGGGAAGAAATTCCCCCTCACATTCAGGCGGAACTTCCTGTCGTTCAATTTCTGCCCATTGCCTCTTGTCCTGTCACATGGGACAACTGAAAAGAGTTTGTCCCCATCCCCCTGACACCCTCCCTTCAGATACCTATACACATTGATAAGATCCCCCCTCAGTCTTCCCTTCCCCAGGCTGAAGAGGCCCAGCTCTCGCAGCCGTTCCTCTTAGGGCAGATGCTCCAGCCCTCTGAACATCCTTGTAGCCCTCCGCTGGACTCTCTCCAGTAGCTCCACGTCTCTCTTGGACTGGGGAGCCCAGAACTGGACACAGTACTCAAGATGAGGCCTCCCCAGGGCTGAGCAGAGGGGCAGGAACACCTCCCTCGACCAGCTGGCAACACTCTTCCCAATGCACCCCAGTAGACCATTGGCCTTCTTGGCCACAAGGGCACATTGCTGGCTCATGGTCAATTTGTCATCCACCAGCACTCCCAGGTCCTTCTCTGCAGAGCTGCTCTCCAGAAGGTCAGCCCCCAGCTTGTATTGGTACCTAGGGTTATTTTTCCCTAGGTGCAGGACTCCGCGGTTGCCCTTGTTGAACCTCAGGAGGTTCCTCTCTGCCCAGCTCTCCAGCCTGTCCAGGTCTCTCTGAATGGCAGCACAGCCCTCTGGTGTGTCAGCCACTCCTCTCAGCTTGGTATCATCAGCAAACTTGCTGTAGGAGACACTCCATCCCCTCATCCAGGTCACTGATGAAAAAGTTGAACAATCAAAGCCTTAAACCATGAGCCATCCTGACATATTACTAGTCAGAAAATCATTCATTTTCAACCTAAATATTCCAAACTAATTTTACTTGGAAGTCATGAAATGCAAGTCTGCTGGTAAATAGGTAATACACACCTTGAAGATTCCCTCCCTCCCACCCCCCCCAGGATATGTAAAGAGATTATTTCCAAAGTAAAGATAGAATTAGTCTGGAACCTAGATAAAATAGGGTTTTTTTTTTCCAGAATATTCTTTTATTTCATCATTAAAAAAAATCACATTCTCATTTTTTTATTTTTAACAGGTATATTGCAATACAAGAACTTTGATGGGGGAGAAAAAAACAATGAATAAAATGCATAATGAATAACAAAATTAATGAATGTAAAATAAACATTTATATAATGAATAAAACATAGTAGGAATAAAAGCAGCTCTTAAAACTGGCAGCTAGTCTGAGGTGCTAGAGGAACAGCTCCTAACCAGAGACTATAAAGCCATTTGGGGTCATAAAAATTATGAGTAAGATCAAGAACTTGATAGAAATTCTATTGCAGAAGTGGTTTTTGCAACCAGATATGTTGACATCAGGTATGAACTAGGAACCAAAAGGTTTCACAGAGAAACCTAGCTCTCAGTCTAATAAACAACTTCACTTAAATCATAAACTAAAAATACAGTAATAAATAAAGAATAATGCATTACAGATAAAACAGGGGGATCTACACATGAAAGCAGTACGAAATCTGAGTCTCTGGATAACAAATGAAAAGAAATGCTTGTACTCCAAACTTCAAATATTATCTTGAATATCATTAATCAATGGCCATTCTACTCGAAAGAAAGCTTACTTAAGTTTAGAGAGACAATTTCAAAGAAGACCCAGGAAAATGAATTTAGTGTAAACTGGAACCTGTGCCCGAATTTAAGTTTAGGGCAAGGCATGCACTTCTTTATCATGTTGTCTCTAATATAAAACTATTTTCTTAGTCTACCTAAGTGAATATTATTATCTGATCCTAACCTCCTTAAGACAAATGTACCTGTTACTAATCTAAAATTATTTCAGTCCACAAAAAAAAAAGCTGAGGTTGTATTATCTGTGATTTTGTACGTACTTAGCTTTGCTAAGCTTTTAAAACTTAAACTTTTAAAATTTTATTTTGGACTTTTAAATGAATTAAGGTTTGATGATAGACGTCAGAAAGAGTCTGTAAATAGGGTCACCTGTGGATATGAATTCAGAAATGTTGCTGTGGAGAATAAAGATCTCTTTACACTGACAGGCAGAGTGAAGTGCAGCCTCAAAGCTCCTTTACATGCACAAGCTGTTTAACTGAGACACTAATAGAAGATCCAAAACAAAGGAACTTTCTGGCCCTGTCTGGATGAATACAGAGAAAGATATCTTCACAGCACAAGAGCTCTACCCAGACTTTACTTCTAAAGACACTCTGGAAAGCACCATAACTTAGCACAAACTCAGTACCAGTTAGTACTTAAATTCACTTGAGCAAGAATAACTCCTGTCTTAATGGGATGGGATTCCTAACTCCCAGGAACTTAGCCTTAGCAACAGCAATTTTGCTGAAGTCTCAAATGTGTTAGTTCCTGCTTATGACAGTCATATGGAGTAAGATGGTACAGCCTAGGAACTAATAGCAGAAGATTATATGGGGATGATTTTCTGGACGAGCACAATGCAATGAAAATTTCTGTTGAACTCACTGAGGAACAAAAGCACAAAAAAATGTGAATTCTGCCAAGAGCTTTGCTATTTGACTGCTATATAATTTTGAAACTACTAAATCAAAATGAGATGGAGGGGAGAGGGATTGGGCCTATCACTTGCTGAAAGAGTAGAAGCAACTTTTTTTGAGGGCATATCAAAACTGTAGAGTTGTACTTGTTGAAACCAAACTTTAAGTGGGATTCATGGGACAAGAGAGGAGAAATGATAATGGAAAGAACAGTTTGTCTCTCAGATGTTTGTGGCTAGGTGAAGAATCACTTAACAACTTCCTGCCAATCTTGTTATGCTGTCTTTTTCTATCATTATAAATGTGTAATACCCTATATTGAATTTGTATGTTACTGCATTTCCTTCCCTCTCTCACTACAATAAATGCCTCTATTTCAATTTTCAGCTTGCAACAATCCAAGTAGAGCATTTTAACATTGGGTCAGATACAACGTCCTTCCACACTACGTGCTGTCTCTGCCTTTTCCCTGATTTGTAGTCTAACAGAACAGCTTAAACCCTTAACTATGATCTTAACTTTGATCTTTTCAAAATAATACTTTCTTACAGTGGTGGGTATTCTTTCAGTTTATCAATATGTCCAGCCTGCTAAAAATAATCACTATCTTGATGTGTGACAGTAAATTTTAGCCTTACACATATTCTGCAAAGAGGGGTGGGGGTGGGGAAAATTAATATTTTTTTGCTGAGAATCTTCTGATCTATTTCAGCCTCGCTTTGCTCTTGCATTGTCCTGTTTGCCCTGTTAGCACAGTATGCCAGATTTAGAAAAGTCCTTTAATGCTTAAATGAACTGTCATTCATTTTTCTTTAAATATTAAAACACTGATATTTAGAAATTCCAATTTTGTTAATGATGAAGAGTTTGGGAGTGTTTTTTGGAAATACAAGGCTTAACTAGAAACATAAGGTAATAAGGTAACATTAATGTTAATCAGTTTTTGGATTACTGGTCTTCTGAACTTCCGACATCTGCCATTTTACTTGTTCCCTAAAGAACTTGCTTCCTAAGTGATATTACTGTGAATAACATGACACAAGCTAATTAGCACTAACAGATGAAGTGTTGATTTATCCCCAGAAGTAAAATATGCTATAGGAGAGAAAAGAAATTATTGGTGAAAGCAAATAAATGCTGAAAGAATATGGAAGGAGGTTTGCACAGAGAGCCTATATTAAGATGTGTGCACCTGGACTAGAGGGAAGGGGGAGGGCAGAGGAGGAAATAGGATGTAGTAGGTACAGTCACATGGCCTCTTCACCTTCTGTACTTTCACAGAAGATTTTTTTGTTACCAACTCCGTAGCCCAAATCAGAAGTCATTGCAGATAGAGGCTGCATAAGAGGATGCCATAAGAATATATGGATTCAAAATAACTAGAACTCAGTACACTTACATAATGGAAGGTATTTGACTGTGGTTTCAGCATGATAGTTGGAATAGCAGCCACAAAAGGAAACTATATTACAACCAGATGAGCCTTGCTCACGGATGCGGGATTGATGCTGCTAGAGATGTTAACCAAATCCTTTGAGACTTACAAAAAGTAGAAAACCTTGAGTTATTGTAGCTTAATCCTTATGTTACATGTCTAGCTTTTAGAGAGCAAAAGGCAGAGGAAATAAATCCCATTCTTAGCCTAAATTAGCCATCTACCCTCCTCTGTAGTCAATGAAGAGAAATGGAGACTGAAAAAAACAATTTATCTCATTCATCTTAAGATGGAATTAATAGCTCTCTGGAGATAGCTATTTCTCTCCACTGACTATAGAGTGAGCCTAGATGACTACCCTTAGATTAGGGCTGTTATCTTTTTGATGGCTGAAATTAAATGAAATGAATCTAGGCCAAAATGAGTAGAACTTCTAGAAATCCATTTATTTTTCTTTCACCTCAGGTTACCTGCAATCACTGGAAACAGTACAAATTAGTACTTTTTTTTTCTGCTCAATAATTTTAATATGGTATTATGGCAGAAATGCCATTTCTGACTTAGCGTTATATAAATTTCTTCAAAGATGCCATATTCTGTTCAAGATTAATAAATTTCTACTAAACCTTTGACTCTGGTTAATTTTTGAAAGAGATTATTTTAATCCTGCAGCATAAAATGCAAAGTATTTCAGCTTTTTAAAAAATCTGAACAGTGATCTGTGAAATGTAAAATCTCTGTTCATTAGTTCACTGTCACTTTTCCATTTTGTCTTTTTACTGTTAATAGCTATTTAAAAGACAAATCTATAGGCACTATCACACTGGAGAACTAGCGTTAAGGAATTAGTAAAAGTGTTATTTTACTGCAACAGAAAGATTTTTAGCAACTTGCTTTCCTGCACTGATATAATTCTCCTTTAGTTTGCCTAAGCTAATGAGTAAATATCCTGCCAGGGTCTACACTTCTCACTTCATCTTATCAAGATGTAAAAACTTGCCCTCTAATATTGCACAGGCTAGATCTTTGGATCCAAAAGCACATGGACAGTATTATTTTCTCTGCTTACTTATCTCTCTTCTTCTTTCCAGAGCAAATGCAAAGGAGAGGTTAAGAATAAGTTGGGTCTTGATTCTGCCTTTAGCAGACTGCTCTGTACAACTTAACTGGTGGAAACAGACAGTAAATAAACACTCCACAGAGCTAGACAGGACTTAGATGAACAGTATTTCAGGAGAATGTGTAGAAGACCACTTAGAACAGATAACGAGAGATTAAACTAGTATTTTGCTCTGGTTGGTAATCAAAGAGAAACAATCTATCCCTTAGTTGTTAGAAATGAATGTTAAAAAAGTCAATTTTTTCTTCTTCTAATCGTTTTGATTGAATGATAGTGAATATTATCCTAAATAAATGTACTGACTGGATAGTCGGTACCATTCTAATTATAGTGATTCAATAATATTCAAAAGACTTGTTTTTTTATAGCATTAAGCAAATTCGTGATGACTTTTAGTACTCCTTGTTCATCTTTTTTTTTTTTTTTTTCTGTAAAACATGTTCTGTTCTCAAATTATCTTCCTTGCACCTACAGGAATCACTATGCCACTTAGGTGGCAGCAGAGTGTTAATAAATATAAAAAACAGACAAGTTAAAATAATAGTATTTCTTTTTTAACTACTCTTTGAGAACACAGGAAAAGGTAGGGTTTTTGGGTGGCTAGTAAAGTTCATGGTTCTCAGAAACATAATTAGTAGTCAGTAGCACTTGCAAGTCACAGAGAAAGGCTGGGCCAAAGTTACTGCCTGAATAGGATGCTCTCAAAGAAAGTCGAGGCTGTAGAAGACAGCATCCCTGATTCAGTGACTCATAGCAAGTTCTTCATGTTGCTACTGAGCTGGAGGTGTTTATATACCATGGAATTTCGTAGTCTGAATGTCACCCTTCCACATAACATAACCATTTCAGAACCTCATGGCTATTTTTCCTACAGCAGCCTTTTTCATTTAAATTAACAGCTCGGTGTATCCAAGTTTGCCTAATGACATTCTGCCCATCTTTGCAATTCATTCTTATTTATGCAGGATTGGTTTTGTACCTGGTTCGCCGTGAGGGTGGCGTGAGCGGACAGCGGCGGCGGCACTGCCCAAGAGGTGACCGGGAAGCAGCCACGAAGCTTTCCGGCGGGCTGGCGGGAGGCAACAGGCGCGGCCCGCGAGGCCGCGCTTGGGCGCGGGAGTTGCTCAGTAGAGGGCACCGCGCCCGGCCGCCGGCGGGGCAGTTCGGGCAGGCGCGCGGCCGTTGGCGGGGCAGTTCAAAGAGGCGCGCGGCCGTTGGCGGGGCAGTTCGGGCAGGCGCGCGGCCGTTGGCGGGGCAGTTCAAACAGGCGCGCGGCCGTTGGCGGGACAGTTCGGGCAGGCGCGCGGCCGTTGGCGGGGCAGTTCAAACAGGCGCGCGGCCGCCGGCGGGGCAGTTCAAAGAGGCGCGCGGCCGCCGGCGGGGCAGTTCAAACAGGCGCGCGGCCGTTGGCGGGACAGTTCGGGCAGGCGCGCGGCCGCCGGCGGGGCAGTTCAAACAGGCGCGCGGCCGTTGGCGGGACAGTTCGGGCAGGCACGTGGTCGCCGGCGGGGCAGTTCAAACAGGCGCGCGGCCGCCGGCGGGGCAGTTCAAAGAGGCGCGCGGCCGTTGGCGGGACAGTTCGGGCAGGCGCGCGGCCGTTGGCGGGGCAGTTCAAACAGGCGCGCGGCTGTTGGCGGGACAGTTCGGGCAGGCGCGCGGCCGTTGGCGGGGCAGTTCAAAGAGGCGCGCGGCCGCCGGCGGGGCAGTTCAAAGAGGCGCGCGGCCGTTGGCGGGACAGTTCGGGCAGGCGCGCGGCCGTTGGCGGGGCAGTTCAAACAGGCGCGCGGCTGTTGGCGGGACAGTTCGGGCAGGCGCGCGGCCGTTGGCGGGGCAGTTCAAAGAGGCGCGCGGCCGTTGGCGGGGCAGTTCAAACAGGCGCGCGGCCGCCGGCGGGGCAGTTCAAACAGGCGCGCGGCCGTTGGCGGGACAGTTCGGGCAGGCACGTGGTCGCCGGCGGGGCAGTTCAAACAGGCGCGCGGCCGCCGGCGGGGCAGTTCAAAGAGGCGCGCGGCCGTTGGCGGGACAGTTCGGGCAGGCGCGCGGCCGTTGGCGGGGCAGTTCAAAGAGGCGCGCGGCCGCCGGCGGGGCAGTTCGGGCAGGCGCGCGGCCGCCGGCGGGGCAGTTCAAACAGGCGCGCGGCCGCCGGCGGGGCAGTTCAAAGAGGCGCGCGGCCGCCGGCGGGGCAGTTCAAACAGGCGCGCGGCCGTTGGCGGGGCAGTTCAAACAGGCGCGCGGCCGCTGGCGGGGCAGTTCAAAGAGGCGCGCGGCCGCCGGCGGGGCAGTTCAAACAGGCGCGCGGCCGCCGGCGGGGCAGTTCAAACAGGCGCGCGGCCGTTGGCGGGGTAGCTCGGGCAGGCACGTGGTCGCCGGCGGGGCACTTCGGGCATGCGCGCGGCCGCCGGCCGGGAGACCGTTAGCGCGCAGTTCAAAGGAGTGGTGCGGCGTTTGCGGACCGGTATTAGCATGCGCGCGGCCGTTAGCCGGGCACTGAGAGGAAAGGCGTGGTCTTCGGCGAGAAAGTGCAAACGAGAGCCCGGCCGTTAAGGGTAGGTATAAAGGAGCGCCATCGTCGCGGGGTGGTTCAGATAAGGTGCTGTCCTTCAGCAGGGCGGTGTGAGCAAGGGACCTGGCCGTTGGTGCGGCAGGGCAGGGTCCTGGGCTGCTGCCCACTTCGTGCTCAGTGCTTTCAGAATATGCACAGCAGCTGCAGACTTTGCTCCCAGCACAACTTAGGGTGGTTAAGTCCTGGAAGAGATGCTCAGAAAGGTTGTGAAATCCTTGTTATTGAGGCTGTTCAGGACTTGAGTGGACATAGCTCTGAGCAGCCTGATTGATTAGGCCTTTCTGGAGGAGGCAGTTGGATTAAGATGACCTCTGGAGGTCCTTCCCAACCTGTGTTATGTTTCTACACGTTATGTCATTGAGCATTGTTAATGCGTTTGCAGTGCTGCTTAGCAGTAAGGCAGAAAAAAGTGGAACTACAGTGTTTAGCTATTATGATCTTTAGAGATCAGTACGGATGAGGTTCATGGCAGGAGATGATACAGAATTGGAGCACACTTGCAGCTAGATGCAAGGCTGAGGGAGTCTGAATCACGTGTTAAGATGCTTGGAATAGTCTGCTTAAATTAATAAATGAATATGGACAGCTACAGATAGCCCAGTGGACTGGAATCGTTACATTAGTTTTGTATTTATAGTGCTTTTGAGTATTTACTGACATTTCTACATATGCAGAGAATTAGACAGGGAAATATAAAACAGAAGCAAAGTGAATGGGAAGGGCAAAAAAGCATGGAAAAGAAAAAGAACAGCAAATACAAAAACCAATACATTTGATCCTCTAAAAGAATCATATGCTTTCTAATTAGTTTTTGAATATAATATTAAAGCAAACCTAATTACTAGTAAATTTTATAATCAGGGGAACTCCTTTGCTATATATATGGATCATTACTTCAGTAATTAGATTTGAAGGACAAACTTTTTTGAGTTTAAATGACTTTTTCTTTGAGAATTTGCCAGAAAGAAGAAGTCTTTGAGAGTAAGGCTTCTGCCTCTCATTGTATGGGGGATTTTGCTAGAACCTTTCAGAATGGTCAGCATGTTCTTACTGGCCAACTAAAGCGTTTGGGGGTGTATGTAGCATGCATATGGACAGCAAGCTGAGAGGCCTTTTATACCACACAATTTTCAACTTCAGCCCTAGAAAATTAGGTCAGGCCCCAGGGGTTTTCACAAGGAGCTGTGAGATACAAATATGTGCGTTACGTGAGACTGCAGACAAGATTTTTAGCTTCCTGTAGGACGCTTCAGTAGCTAAAACATGTTAATAGCAGTATCTTAAGTGTTTGACGTCTCCTCTGTAAAGCTAGTAGACACTGTGTTAATAATCTCACCAGTTTGTACTTACCTTTCGCATGATTTTTTTTTCCTGATAGAAACAGAGCAAGTAAGCCTAAGTTTTTGTTTATTTAGGAATCGCCCTTTCCGGGGCTCAGTTGACATCACGGACAAAGCAGGTACATTTGCACAAGCAAATAGGCTTTGACAAGAAAAAGCTGATGTTGTGATTCTGAAACAAAAATCGTCAATGTTAATTCCAGTTTTGCTGGAGGGAAAATCAATAAGGATTGTCAAAGTGATAATAATTTACAGTCCTCTTAAATGAATGTTGCAGATGAGAAAAATGCCATATTTTAGTCAGTACTCTGGTTTTATTTAACAAATGGAATTATTTATTTGTACATAATGGACTTTAGGACTAAAAAGGCCTTAGTAGTTAGACCTGCCATTGTTCTGTTGTACTGTATAATTAATGACAACATTTTAAGAAATTAACGGAATACTGTCTGATGGATAAAGTTACAAAATGATTTGCTTGGACTGCCAACCTCCAGCTCATCTGATCACAGATTTAAAAATGACTTCCATTTAATATGATCTGATGATGGCAATGATAAGGCCTTTGCAAAGGGCATTTCTTTCTTTTTCTCATACTTTGAGGAAGAATGCTCTATATCACTGAACTTTTAGGGATGTAATGGGAAGGTGAAATTTAAAAAATGCAGGGAGATGAATACATACATACGTACTATGATTGATTGAATAGGTAGTCCCTTTGCTTTTACAATAGAAGTACTTGCGTTTGTGAGAGTTTCTGTACTTATATTGGTCTTGCAGTTGATAAACAGCAGTTCCTACTGCTGCTATCATAACGATCATATAATAATGGTGCTGTATTGTATTTTCTGTATTGCTATGTAGGAATAGTATCTCAGAAGTTAGCCTAAAATACCTCTAAGCTCAGAATTCTAAGGCTGTAGCCATTTGGTAAGTGCAAACACCTGCCCAAGAGGATGATAGTCTAGACACAAATGCAGCAGAACTGGTACACTCTTTCAAAGATCGCTTGTTGTATTGGTCTAATAGAGTATGTGCTGAAAAGATGCATTTTTCTAGCTATACTGACATAAGTCAGCTCTGTAACTTGAAAGTACCATCTGATGGTCCAAGCTGCCAAGCAGTGTAACCTAACTCTGAATGAACAAGTTGATGTAAGAAATATCTACAAGGAAGTTATGCTCAATTTCCTGAAATGCTTTCAGGGAATGTGTATTCCAGAATATATGTATATACATATGGGCATTCATTTCCTGTCTTTAGCTTAATTTATATGTGAAAACTCTCAGTTTTATGCATAGATGAATCATAATTCAGAAGACGATACTTCCTCGCAAACTTTGGGCCTTGTCCGTTAATGAAGCTTTCCTGCCTGGGGCAGGTTTGGTTGCAACCTGACCATATACATTTGTAGGTATTCAGATGAGTATAATGTATATAATCTTGGACATCTGTAAAACCTTTGTTCCTTGAATGAGAAAAGGCAGGGAGGAGCTTAAAATATTCAAGTATAAAAAATACAGAAATTGTTCCAAACCTGGGTTCTTATTCTGTCCATCTAGGAGTACAGCTTAAAGCAGAGATGTATGTCTGCATACTGTTCCTATCTTCGGAACACTAGACTACATGTAAAACAAGGGAGCGCTTTGTCCAGTTATTTCACTTCATCTGACAGCCTACATGAAATATATGAAGTTTAAATACACAGATTTCATGAAGTAAATCCGTATGCCTAGAAGACAACTGAATTCTGTCACTGATGTCAAGTAGAATGGCTTCAACACTAGATAGTCTGTCAAACTATCTAACCTAAGCAAAATTTGAAAACAAATGAAGTGAATGATTCAGCTGTCTTTGGCTTACCAGTTTGGCTGTCCTGCAGCCTACACATCTTTATTTTTCTTTTGAACAGCCAACCCACAAATATGTGTAGAAACGTATGTATCAGAAACAGCCTCACGCAATTTGATTGTTAACATAGGATTTTTAATACGTGAATTTCAGCTCAGATAATAATATAAGTACAAGACTTCTGATTGCTGTAAGACACACTGTCTGATAGATACAACCACTGTGTTAATGGAGAGTCAGCTACTTACTGCCTTAGGCAGCGTAACTTTTTCTTTAACAAAACCTATGAAGTTTTGAAATGTAGATACAAAGTTATGTACTTTTTCTGTGATAGCAAATATTAGCATTGATATAGCAGCCCTATTTAATAAGGGAAAACAATACTGTACACAAGGAAGACTTGTCAAACATATCTTGAGCGTTTGTTCATCAGTATAGAGCTTCTAAGCAGGGATAAGCAGTAATGTTCTTCAATGTTGACGTTCCGCATTTATTAAAAAAAAGGGGGAAAGAAAAAAGAAAGACTGGCGAATGCCCTTTTATTTTTCTGTTATGACTTTATGGCTCTTTATGATAAAATGCTCACAGCAGGAGTCCCATACACCTCAATTCTGATCAATTAAAAACTGTAACAGTTTTCTAGAATAGAAACCAGACAGAGCAAACTCATATGGCAAAAAGAAGTGTTAGAATTTAAAAAGGTGGGATGGTTCTGAATTCGTAATGAGCCAGATGTATTCACAGGTCATGTCCCTGCTGGAAGATGCTGCAAATTGAGGTGAATTCATAAATTCAGTGTTTTTCATTTTATATATTAGAGCTGCTGAAGAGCTAGCTTATTAATGTGATTCACCTTCCAATTTGCCAAGTTCCCAACAGGAAAATAAAAAGGGGGTGGGAAAGGAGATAATTGTGGAATACTAAATTTCTTCTGAATAACTCTTAAAATGGAATGGTTTTGTCTCAAGGGAGTTATGGCAATGATAGCTACATAAGCCAGCAAACGTGTCTTCTGTTAGCCCTGACTTCAGAATGAAAGAGTTTTAATTGTTCCTGCAGCACTGCTTATCAACAATTGGCACAAATTTCACAAATTTCAGTTAGCACCAATTACACTTCATTTACTTTGTAGTATATGACAGCTTTGTCACCTCTTCACATTTTCCAGAGTTGTCAGAATGGAAAATTTGTATCTATATGACCGCAGAAATCTAATAATTATTTGATGCCAGCAAATGTCTCTTCTAACTGACATCTGTTTTCATTTGAGGTTAAGATGGAAGTATCACTTCTAAGAATACTTTGTTTTAAATTTGTATTTCCCTACCACTTACATTTTCAGCCCATAAGTGTAAGGAAACCCTGTTATAACATAGAAGTAAATCGTGAAATGTAGATTTGTCTGTGCTTTCATACTTAGA
This sequence comes from Rhea pennata, assembly GCF_028389875.1. Classification (NCBI taxonomy): domain Eukaryota; kingdom Metazoa; phylum Chordata; class Aves; order Rheiformes; family Rheidae; genus Rhea; species Rhea pennata. The sequence goes on along the minus strand of NC_084666.1, from coordinate 14,882,327 downwards.
TAATTATGTCTGAAAGTTTTGCATGGTGCCCACTGCTGTATTAGCTCAGCCTTGTGTCACTAGAAATGGATTAAATTAGATTAAATCAGTAGTATGCTTTTCATTTTGACATATTGCACTGACAAAACAGAAAACAATGAGCTTATGGTTATGCCATTAAAAAGGTAGTTCCATTCTGATGGGTCAGAAATAGTAATTGACTCACAGTTAAGTCTTCTGAATACATTCAATTCCCCTACCAGTGGAAATGAAGAGTAGACTACTCTTGCATGGCTAAAAGGCAATTTAAAGTATTTAAAAATTAGAGGATATGAATGAACGAATATTCAGTTGAGATAACATTCAAATATCCAAGTGCTCCTGACATACATTAAAAGCATGGCTCTTCACAGTTCATTACTTCATTCAACTAAATTACTTATAAAATGTTTCAGTTAATTTCCAAAGGTGTTGCCAATGCTATTCCTTATTCCCTGTACAAATATTCATCTACTCTGATTGTTCTTAAATCTCTGAATAAATAGAGATGCCTTTAATCCTACATGAATAACTGAATTTTGGATTCTCTTTTATGAAGAATGACTCAACACAATGAAATCCTGCTGCTAATTAAAATTAACGTGATTAAAAATAGAAGGAAACAAATACACATTTTAGAAAGCGTTCCTCCATAGACATACCTGTCCAAAGATCTACCTGTATAGCTGTTCCATTAGCTTCTCAGAATTAACTAGTGCCAAAAACTGCAGATAAAAGGTCCTATTTTGTAAATAATGAATGTGATACTATAATTATTTATAGCACCATGACAAAAGTAGCAATGCAATACAGTGAATAAGAGAAAGAGAAGAGAATGAAATGAGATATTCAGAGATGCTAGACAGTAACCAAACACAGGTTATCAAAGGTATCAGGTGACTGAGAGTTTATAGCAGTTTTTATTGCCCTTTTCTTGTCAGATAACAATCTTCAGAATTGAAGCTTTTCATGTAATAGCGTCAGATTTTTTATTCAATTTTTCTTATTAAAAATTAGACTTCAGTTGTCCAGCATACTCTATTGCAACTTTTTCAAAAGGAAAAATTTTGACTTTCTAAGATTCTGATTGGACATATAGCATGGTTGTAACATATGTATATCATAGCTGTATGACTATAATAAATTACGGATTTGCTGCGTAAGTCCAGGATACATTGCTTTAGCCTGTTTTGAGCACAGATATGTATGTGCTTCTATGTATACATGTTGGTCATTTCAGAGCATACTGCAGGCAGGAAGCAGTGCTCTGTCCTTCCCTTGTCTCCCACCTCTGACTGTTTTAACAAACACTGTTAATTCCAGTCTATTAAATATCTACTACTTGCTATTTTGCAGTTTTATTATAAAGTGTCTTGGGAACATGCTGTTGCTTATTTGAAAGGGGACCAATGTTTTTGTGTAGAAAATTGAGCATGCATTGCTCAATTATTGCATTCAAGTATGCACCAGTCTATAATCAAGCTTTCATAGCTAGGATAGAATGATTAAGGAATTGTATGGCTGGATATGGCACTGGATTATTAGATTACTACAAACCTCATCCAAAAAGACTGTCGGAGAGAAAATTTATTGGAGGTTTAATGGAAGAGTTCCTTCCTGATCACCCCTTTTAGGGTGCTGCATTGTGGAAGAGTATGCTAAGCAATGAACTGTCTCTTACATATGAACCTTTTGTCCTGAACCACTCCTGCACGACTTTGAGCCTTATACCAGCTATGAATTTCAGGCTTGGATTTATCTGGGACAGAGTTGAATCTCTTCTCAAAAAGAATGTGACCTGGTGCTATATGATACTCTGATCTTAGGACTGGGCAGCCCCTGTTCTCCTTCTAATTTAGATCTAACCTGTATCTCCACATGGATCCAGACCAGTTTGTTTTACGAATCATTAAAACTAGTATTTCCAGGATTTTTTTTACAGTGCTCTTTAATACTATGTCAGTATTTATTTTCCGCTAACACCTACTTGCTGATGGAAATAATTTAAGCTTCATGCTTTTTTTCCAGTCTGTTGTTTAGCATGTGAAAGCACTGCCAATCGTTAGTTTTCTTAAGACAGGCTTTTAAAATAGAAAATAGCAAACACTGAAGTAGTATTTCCACTCGAACAATAGAATGTTTACATCTAAGCCTGCCTTACCTTCTTTACAAGTGCAGAACGTAAGTTATGACAAAAACATTGAAAATGATGTGCAAGGATCAAAGCGTCCTGGAAGGATGGAGTCAAGGATAGGCACTCTGAGAACCTAGTCTTCTAACATTACAGTCAGTGATTAAGTAGCAAATGCAATTTCTGATAAACTGGAATAAACTGCCACTAACCTATTATAAGGTATGTTTTCTGAAGGACACTGACAGTAGGAATGAATGGCTTCATTCAGAAATTGTGTTGTTAGGATGTAAGAAGACATACAAAGACTTTTCTTCCCAGAAATGAAAGCCAAAATAGAAAGCAATCTTTACAAATTTTATAATCTTCTAGTTACTCAGAAGAGGAGAGAGTTTTTCCTTCTGGATTTATGATTTACGTATGATTCAAATTTATAGCTGTACAGCTGTCAACTCCAGCCTAAATTCTGATTTGACATCAAAAAGAAGAAAAAAGGAAGGGAACATAATTTACAAAGGGAGGAAAGGGACAAAATGTTTGTTGGAAGTATCTTCAGGATGTTTTTAAAAGTGATTACTGTTTCTAAATGTTTCATTGATCTTGCAAATCTGACTCTTCGCCAGAAGGGCTGGTATTTCAGACTCATTGAGTTAGGCACTGTTTGGCCCTGAGCAAGTGAGTTAACTATTTTAAGTCTTATTTCACCCACTTGTAAGACTGAGGGGGGAGAGTAAGGCTTTTCAAGCTCAAGCCCTTTCTATTATGTTTAATTGTTAATTCACAATTACTTCACGTTTACCTACTTCTGATCCTTTATGAAGTTGCAGCTGGGCAGCAGAGAAGAAAGCTGCTTCATTTTCTTTAGCCTAGCTTTTGCATTTTGGTTCAGGGAAAACCTGAGATGAGGGAGATTACTCCTTCCTCAAGAGAAACAGAGGACTCCCAGCTGGGAGAAGGCAATACTCAGCACTCTAGTGGTTTGAGATCCCATCAGAATGCTTTATTGCAAAGAAGCACCCTGAACATTCTATCAACATTTAGCCAAGCTAGACATATGGTAACATTAAAAAAACAAAACAAAAAAAAAAGTTGTTCATCAGCCTTTTTTGGAGCATTTAGTACAAACTCTTTTGGCCTTGAATAGATAGTTTAGATTCTGACAGCAATAATAGATTTAAGTCTGTTTGATACAATCCTCATTATTCCTGTGAGAAATCCCATTTCTTAATGGAGATGGTTTTCTGTCTTACAGGTGCAAGGCACTTCTAGCCACCACCTTTCCACAAACTAACTCAAGATTTGTGTTTTTGTAATTATATCAGATTTTGACATTTTTCCTCTGTGCTCTGGCTTGCTTATGTCTCTCTCCATATACCTTCCTGGCTCAAACAAATTCAAGAAAAAAGCATTCCACCTAAGTTGCTCCAACTTTTAAGTGATTCACATATTGCCAAATATTTCTATTTGGAAAATTTTATCTTTAAATAGGTTTCTGAAGTCATAAATGCAGAACAGGACTATATCCACACTTAGCCAAGCTTTACCCAATTTATACTAATTGTATATCTAATTTGTTTTCCATTCTTTAAAACAAGCTATTTTATTCACTACAAGTTTTCCATTAAGATATGGGATATTTAAACATCTTCTTTGCCTCAGCTCTTTATTCTTTTGGTAAAACTTTCATGTTTCAAAATGAACTAATATCATAGAAAAAAAAAGAAGATATTTATCAGAGGTATTTGTTGACACTGAGAGATACTTATTGCAGTGGTTCTAGCCAACACAGCCCTCATCCTTCTCTGTCCCACAGCTTCTTTAATTCTTCATCTAGTAAATGATGTTTATGGAAGCTGGAGAGAAAACCTCAGCAGAGATTGGTGGCCTTTTTCCTAGGAATGCAATGTGAGAGTTTGATCCTTCTGAGATAGAGGAAGGGTTTGGAACTCCAATCTTCGTGTTTCCCCAGGTACCTCATAGCATCCTTCTGATTTTCTTTGAGTCTTGTGAAACCCCTCCTCCCATTTTTAATCTCAAAAGCAGATTTCTTCTCCATCCGACTGATTGAAAGCACTACACATTCACTTCATTGATGTATGTTGCCTTTTAACTTTAATCTAAATGTATATCATTATACACATTTGTTTGATGCCAATTTTTTTCTTTAGTTTAAATGATTCTTCCCTCCCTCTTATTTCTCTCTTAGTAGGGAAAATCCCCTCCCAAACTTTATATAAGCAATGCTTTTCCTATTTATTTCCATCAAATAAGCATCTTAGTCTTCTTCTCTTTAGCTGTTGAGTTTGAATTTTTCTTCCAGGAACCTCATGTATGTAGCCTTGCTCCCCTGCCCACAGCAACACTCACTTAGGAGTCTCTATTTCCAAACAGTCTCATGAGAAAATAGAATTTGACTGTTACATTTCTGTTCTTTTCAGTTTCAGAGGAAAACTGCACCTGAGATCACTCAAAAACCAAACAGCTAATAATGGCTACACAAGCACACCCACATCTGCCTTAGATGCAAACTAAGAAAATCTAGAAGGTGAAGCTGAAAGAATATGTAGAATCCAGTAGACAATATTTCTGCTTTGAATTTATTTTATATATTTCTCTGTAATGTGACAAACTTTTCTTTATTATATTACAAAGTTTCTTTGTCATATTACAGAGTTTCTTTGTGGGTTTTTTTGTTTGCTTGTTTTTAACTTTCAGGTTCTCACTGTTGCTAGCCTCATGACTAAATATGAGTGTCACTGACACCATATTCAACAGGCTTTAATAGAGTAAGTTTTTTTTTTTAATAATAAACTGTAGTTCTTTTTATCTGTTTCCTAATTTTTAAAAATGGAGGAAAGCTTGTAAATATAAATCCTATACAGATTAAAAAAAGTTCAATTTTAAGTGAAAGCTGAATCTTGCATAATCCCGTGACTCTGGCTGAGGGCTGTTAGACGAAAGATAGTATATATGGGAAAACTCACTCACGAGAATTGGCAGCAATGAGTGTAATGCTTATCTTTCAATCATTATAACAGAATGTTTGGAATCAAATATATAAAATCAGGAATATTTCAGTTAGTCTCAGTCGTATAAAATTCTGTTTGTATGCAACTTATAAGCCAAATCTAAGTTGGCATTTTCCCTACAAACCAAAATGAGCAAGAAAGCTGTAGAATAATATGAATAATATTTGTTTAAGAAGTAACAGCTTCTCTGAATTGCAATAAAAATAATTCTCCTGGAGACAAGGTAAACATTACTTCTTATTTTATTTTCCCCATGTCATATATCTGTAGTGATTATTCAGTAAGCAGTAGAAATGGATTTTTAAAGACGGCAGTATTAATGCGTAAAAATGAATAAGAAGTGTGAGGCTTAGCTATGCTTCTTTTCATAATATAAAATGTAGTGACAGCATAAAACAGTAAGACTGAGTCACAGCTTCCAAGAAACTAGAAGACACACTCTATTTGTCCATAAGATGATGATATTTTTCTTACAGTACTTTACATTGTGATGCCTTATTGTGGCTTACATTCAGTGATTTCAGCATGCTCTGAGCCAAGTTCTATGTGAGAATCCCAGCAAAATATCTTACGATATCTGAAACGTATGCATCTGTTCCATTAGAAATTCCAGCCACTTATGAATGTAATTGTGTGGATGCCCAGAAGAAGTAATAGTCATTGTTTGGGGGAAAAATACTACAGAATTTGGTATAACCCAGATCAGTCTCCTGTAGCAGCTGTGGTGGAATGAATTATTTACTGGAAGTTTTCATGTGTTTAGCCTTCCTTGAGTAATACTGTTCATTGGTTTAAATCAGAAGTTCTCGTTCTGCACACTGCTATTTCATCAGAGAAATTTTATCTTAGAGCCATCTGTCTTCCAACACGGGTTCTTTCTTATCACTGTTTCATTCAATGTACTTTTCAGAATCATTCCACAGGCTCTTTGAAGTAACCGTCTGCATTTTATATGCTATGTATGCACTGGTAAAATATACTACCACTGATCCGCTTATATTCCTGACGCACACTCATATATACGCATATTGCCCAAATAGTTGGTGCAGACATTAGAGACCAAGTATCAGGCATCAAAGTGCTAGAAAACATATTCAGTAAGTTTGTGTCTTCAACAGCCTTACAATATTTAGAAATTTTGTTATTTAGGAAGGTTTGGCACTGGGCTTTTGGTAGAGAATAGTGTTGAATTACTTGCAGTCAGCAGGGCAGACCATGTATATGCTGAGAAGGATGGACCAAACAAGGACTCAGTAATATGAGCAAAAAAAAAAAAAAAAAAAAAAATCCAAGACCCCAAATGTGGCATCAGCATAAGACACTGATGTGCTCTTTATTTTGGTTTATACTGAAGAACAGATTTTCCTTTGGTTTGCTAAATGTTTTTGATCTCATTTAGTATGATGGCAGACTTTACAGCTTTTCAACTACCATGTCAGAAAAATGAGTCTTTTTTTTTTTTAGTATACAGGAGAGATTAATATATAGTAGAAATTAAAAATAATTTACAGACTCATGTCAACATGCTAAATACATGAATAAAACTTAAATAAAGCAAATACAAAGCAATAATAAACACAGTACGCTTTTGGCTTTCTTGTAAAATAGTGCACACATTGTATACAGTTTGACCCCTAGAGTGATATTTCCTCTATATTTTAAAAGAATATCCGAGAAAACTATAGAAAAAATAGCTTGGAAATGATTGTATGCAACAAAACCTACAATGGAATAATATATAAGACACTCTGCTAGCAGTGATTGACAATCAGAGACTGTCAGCAAGCAATTATGGACTAACACCCAGTGTTAGAAAGACCACAGCTAACAAAGCTGTACTTTTCTTATTGTCCATAGATGAAGGATGTGAAAATGTAAAGGCAGTTCAAACGAGAGCCAAAATAATAAACTAGGAGATAGGAAAAATAAGCTGCATAATGAGACTTAAAGAGCTCACTTGAAATAGCTGCTTGATAGTCACAGGCTTTTGAACCTTGCTGACAAAGACATAATGAGATCCAATGACTAGAAATGGAAATTAGACAACCAACTTCTACGTAGCTGAAATTTCACAAAAGATGAAATTTCATAGAAATGACAGCAATTAAGTACTTCAGCAACTTAGTTTCACTAACACCTTGAGCCTATAAAGTGAGATTAGATACAATTTTCCAAAACATAATTAATTTCTCTTTTGGAAGAAATTCCTTGGCTTATGATCATGATATGAAGCAAAGAGTAAGCTCAGAGAATCTTTCTGGGTTTGGAGTCTGTGGGTTGGATTAATACCAGTCTTCTCTCTTATTTCTGATCCCAGGGAGAGCAAGATTGCATGCAGAGCCCCCAGTGTGCTCAGCAGTTCTGCATTAAGATAGGGATTGCAAATTTCATGCTCTGGGATTATCAAAGTACCCGTAAAGAACTGAAAAGAGCATTTTTTTCCAACATTATTCAGTACCAAGGGAACAAGGGTTCCATCTCCTTCAGAAGCAACACAGTTAAGCTACAGGGAAAAGGTAAGATACCAGAAGGGATGAACCTCCAAGCCTCCCAACTGGTATGACTTATTCCAATTCTGATAAATGTTAAATAAATAAATAAATATGGAGTAGGAAAGCAAATTTCCTCTCAAGTCAGAATGTCAGAAACGTTCAGTTTTCACACTTCCTGACTTAAAAGGACTCATTCTGTTTCCCCTAAGTCCCTGTCAGTGCAGAAAACTCTAACTCTGGTGGCACTTCATTCTCTTACCTGTGGTAAACAATCATTTTCTTAGTATTGAAATATTTGGTCTCATTTACTCTCTCTAGTATTCTCTTAAGCAGAAGATGACATATGTATATATACTGTATATACATATATATGTAGAGATGTATGTATTTACATATAATGCAATGCAAATATGATAAAGGTGCATAAATAGATTGATTTTAGCAACAAAGCCCTCTTTATTTAGAGTGAAGACTGAGGGGGGATCTTATCAATGTGTGTAAGTATCTGAAGGGAGGATGTCAAGGGGACGGGGGCAAACTGTTTTCAGTTGTCCCGTGTGACAGGACAAGAGGCAATGGGCAGAAGTTGAACGACAGGAAGTTCCGCCTGACCGTGAGGGGGAATTTCTTCCCTGTGAGAGTGACAGAGCACTGGACCAGGTTGCCCAGAGAGGTGGTGGAGTCTCCTACTCTGGAGATCTTCTAGGCCCGCCTGGACACAACCCTGTCTACCTGCTCTAGGTGACTCTGCTTGAGCAGGGAGGTTGGACTAGATGATCTCCCGAGGTCCCTTCCAACCTTACTGATTCTATGATTCTATGACAGGTGGGCTAATGCACAGTGGAAGCCTATGGGCTTTTTTTTTATTATTGGTAACCCTCATAAGAAGAGTAACCTCCTATTTCAGAGCTGGCATAGGAAATAAAGAAAAAAACTTGAAGTCTAGGTTGACCTTATTTAAGAAAAAATGCAAAGACAGGATATGACATTTTAGTTTAGTGTCTGGGAAATGATAATGACACTGAAATGTAGATGAGTAAAAAGATATAGAAAAAGCAACTGCCCCAGTTGCTCAATTGCTTGTTCATGCCCCAATTAGACATGAGACACTGAACAAGTAATCTTGTTCTATCAATTGAATTGGAAGAGACAGAAATAAAGTAGTTTTCTTCAGTGTTTTAGAGGCACAGCAATCAGTAATGCTTCACTGATGCTTTTGGCAGTCCCGTATTAACACCAAGGAGCAAGGTGACAGAATGCATCCTGCAGGTAATACCTCCTTACAGTACTTATTGAGATACCTCTGAATTTACTTGAAGCTCACCATTGAACTCCATTTCTCCAAACTCAAACAAGTTGTTCTGTTGCTTAATTACTGCAAGCAAGCTAACTACAGTATCAGGCTTCAATGATCTGTCTGAGAAAAGATGGTAATTCCAGCCTATGAAAGGTGAGTTACAGAGATCTTTGTTACAGTTAATACAGACTAATCCAAATACCCCATTTTCTCTAAAGGAATTGATCCCAGCAACCCAAAGGTTGCTGAATCCAAGCCCAAACGTGACAGCTGTATTATTTAATACTGCAAGTTGACTATAAACGACCACATAATTTGAAATAGGCAAAGAACAAATCATTAGTAGCTATGTTTTTAATTGGTGTATCCCATTATTCTTGACTCATGAATATAAGCATCATAGCTATTTTAATAGCATACACTCTAGAGCTAGCTGAATTAGAATAAAATATCAGTGGAGACTATTTTCATTGTTCAGCCAGGCCTGATATGTTTTTATTCCTTAATCAGTGTGAAAAAAACCCTTTCATCTCATTAAAGTCAGGCTTTCTGACAGCACACTGTGAGGATTACAGTCTCTCAAAAAAAAAAAAAAAAAAAAAAAAAAAAAAGAAAAGGAAAAAAATCTCAGAGATGAATAATTGGCTTAATATCAGTGAAATCTTGATAAGTTACCAGTCAAAGCCTATATCTTTTTTCAGTCATTTTTTTTATCTCCTAGGCAGACATTTTAGTTATTTGCAAGCACCATGTTTCTAGTCAAAGTGGAGCAAAATGTGGAATGATAATGAAAGGGAGGAGACCAAATTTTTCCATGTATTTAAAGAAAATGTGATATATGGTCCTGGTCCTCAAATGGCAAAATTTATTATGCATAAAAAATATTTTCGTTTGACAGTTTAACAGAGTGAAACTTTTCAGCATTTAGGGAGATGAGTACAAAGAAATTCATACTGCCTAACTTCTAGAGATTTACATTCTCTCCAGGTTTCCTTTACTGACAAGGGAAAGAGAGACATTCAGAGGGCAGAAAGGTGCTGCTCTGAGGCACTAAGAGCTCAGTCTCTCTCCAGTGACCATTCAGTTGAGCTGGGCACCTGAAATTTAGACCACAAAAATGAAAAGGAAATAAACAGAGATATTAGCTGAAACAGAAAACAAAACACTTAATTGTACACCAAAATTCCAGCTTTTCCACTTCAACAGAGAAGTCATTTCTGGTTATTGGTGGTGGTGTTTTTTTTTTTTTTTTAACCTGAACTGATGCAAGCTTTTCCTGTATATTTTTGTTCTTCATTCAATCCACCCAAGCAAAACATGTTATTTTTGAGCTTTATTGGCATGATTTCCCTAACCACTGTATAAAACTACACTATAATACACTGCATTCTCACCAGTAACTAAGCATCAAGGGCTCCCGCAATGCTTTCTGGCATTATAAACTTTTAATTTAGTATGTGAGGAAGAATATTTCTAGAGTAAAAAGTCATGGTCTGACCTCATTTATATTGATATAGTTGATGTATTATTGCAAACTTTGTGAACTTGATTACACCTAGGTATTTTAAAAGAGGGGTCGTCTCCAGTCAAAAAATAACACACTTGTACACAGAATCTCCCAACCAGATATACTAGCCTCATTTATATTAGCATAACACACAGTTAATCAGTTCATCAGCACTCATGCCCAAAAATAATTATGTTGTCAGAAACTGAGTTTTGTGATTCTGGCATTTCATTCTGTGTTGATGGCTACCAGTAGTAGTTTGAAATGTGAGTAACTTACCAATGTTGTTATGACTAACAGAAGAATTGAGTAAAAAGGAGAACCAAAAGTGCAGAAGTGAAAGGGAAATAAAATTGACATCTGAATGCAGGAGTTTTAGTCTTTATCCAAGAACTGAAGGGAATAATTAAAGCCTTGTTCAAATGTAACAGCTATCCCCCAAAACAGGAAGTGCAATGTACAATCCACTCTTCCCTCTCCCTTGCAGAGACCAATGTTCTGTGTCTATATTGCTCATTAAAGGCAATCTTTATAGACCACAGTAAGGGTCAGCTCTTCTGTCTGATAGGCTTACAAGAGCAACTTCACATGGGAGAGACAAGCACCCTCCTCACCACAGGGGAGTTAGGTGTGTGGGTATGGCAGCCCTGCCGATGGCAGCTGGCAGGAGGTGAATCACACTGTTTTCAGCTGCCCTGGGATGATGCACTTTTAGAGACATATAGACACGGTATTGAGTCCCTCCTTGTAAATGAATCAGTGAACAGTTTGGATATTAAGGTAGTAATGTGTGGTTTACTAAAGTAATATTAATGTCATTTATAATGTTAAAGGAACTTTTTCTAAAGAAAACAAACTTTTGAGGGAATTTAGCAGCTAACCACTTCAAGGTGCTGAGTAATTTTCTGAGGAACTGAATTCTTCCAACTTCTCCTGATTGAGATAGGAGCTTAGTGTTTGTAGAATTAAGACTTTGACAACATCTGTTGCTCATGGATGATGGCTACAGAAAAAAAAGTTGAGATTAGTCTCAATCTTTACAGCGCCACAACTGTGTAGTGTACCTTACTGATCAGTATAAAATAGAAACGTGTCGCAAAGGCTTATTATGTATGATCTGCAAAGCCATTAAAGAAGGCTTGCACCATCGGAGTCAAACAGTGCTTTTCGAAATGGTCTCTGTATAAACATTCTGAATGTAGTCTGAAAAAAAATAGTAACTGCAGAAATACCTAAACTTTTTAAAAATAGCTGATTTTTTCTTCACTTTTTCTTCAGATGAGCTGCTCGTGGAACTCAGTGGGAACTAAGGTTGCAAGTAGGTTTGGGTCACCCAAAATTATTTTTATCAGTGAATAAAGCAAATAATTCTAGGCAAAAGCCTCCCAATCATAAGCACAGCATGAAAGAGACAATCCCACCAGAAACTGGTTGCCAGCTCCAGAATTCTGTAAATCATCAAGGAAAGAACAGACTTCTGAAACAAAACAAAGTCATTATAGCGTTTCCTCAGCTGGGAGAAACACTGATCTATATGGAAAGCAAGGAGGAGAGAGGATGAAGCAGCTGTGAAGGCACTCCTGCAATATATGCAGGAAAATACATCCTGCAATGAACAGTATTAAATGGGACAGAAAAACTAGTGCCACTGTTAAATATCTTCCTAAGAATCCCTCTAATCAGTATCCCTAAGATAACTAGGATTGTCCAGAGCAGACTAAGAAAGATGAAAACTGAATTTTCAGTTTGCTTTACAGGGAGAGATTTGTACTCCTCTAAAATGACAATTAAAGATAATGTAGGACTCTTACAGATTCCAGTTTATGTTAAATCAGGGCTCTGTAGTTTTGGAGTGTTTGATTTTAAATTTGTCTGCCATAACAATAAGTATGTGCTACATTCTAATTATTTTATTTATACAAACAGTATTGTAAATGCTATGGCTTCAAATTCTTTGCATTAAAAATCTCAAATAAAATCCTAACCTACTAACCAAATACAGGCAAAATACCCATTGGTTTGTAGGTTGTATGCTGAGAATTGCAGTAAGCTATTCCATAGTTAACTCATTCCTTGCCTGAAGAGCATATTTTCAGCTGAAATATCCATTTTTAATACAATAAGCCTACTGCAAAGCTGCAGTAAAGAGGATCACCCTACAATATAAGAATTTGTTTTGCAAATTTTATTACAATGTTTTATTGGGACTGCAGTGTGAATGCCCCATGCTTATTTATGCCCCCCCCCCAAATGCCCTCGTACTCTTATACTGCACAGCACTCCTCATGGTATACTGTGGGCAGATGCTTTCATAATGCGCAGCTTTCCCTCACCATTTTTTACAAAATTTTATTTTTAATTGAAAAAGTGTATTTACAAAATCATATCTATTAAAAATCACATACATACATTTTTCTAAATACATATAAGTCTTAGAATGTTTTAAAATGTAAGGAAAAGTATTCTTCGTGGGCTATACAGTACGCTTATGCATAGGTAAAAAAAATTACTGAAATCCCATGAAAGTGCACAGTAAGGTTAAGCACATTGCTTTCAGAATATTCATTTCTTTTGAGAATTCTTTGAGAATAGATAGTAAAAATAGCTAAACATATCTTAAAATAATTTAAGAGGTCTTCAAACAGCTTGAAAAGATGAGAAAATTTTAAATCATGAGGAATAATTATTTTTCCCTGTTAAAATTAAGCAGCTGCTTATCAAAAGAAATTTATTTTCCCTATGCTAAGATTTGAAACAGCTATTGACACAGAGATAGAATTAAACACAGAGTTAAACACAACTTAAGGTAGACAAGAGCAAGAGAATATGCACTCTGTCTTACCTTACTGAGGCAGATTTTTTGAGCCAGAAAGAAAATAATAGGTATTCACTGGTCAGATCTCATAGTGCTGATTGGTGCCTGAGCATGTGGTAACCATCCACAGGAAACTCATCAAAAGCAGCAGAAGATTCTTCCACTTGCAGTGTTTCTGCTTACGTGCATCACTGACCTTCAGTTTGCTTTGTGAAGCATTTAGAACGGTGCGCCAGAAATTGCTTCACAGGAGAAACCATCTCAGCGATGTGCTAGCTCAGAACCCATACACCTTGAAGGAAAGGATCTGTGAGTTGCCCTTGTTTCTTCCTATGCTCTTTTACTTTGAAAAGGCTTTTAAACAAGGGATTTGATTCTGTTTCACAGTCTGTTTTTGCTATAACAAATTCCTTCTATGACTTAAAATACTAGGATGGCATAGGACATCCTAATATTGCCTGCCACATCTGATGACTTTATGGCGTACAGCAAAAGCCATCCAGTGCATTTCCAAACTATTTTCATCCCCTTCTCCATTAAGCAAATCAATATAGCCTCTACCAAGCAACTGGACCTCTCTTGATTAATTTTTCTGTATATGTTTTTTGCATTACTAATTTATGTTTCTGTGTAGAGGTAATGTATTAAAACAAAATTTCATTATACAGTTAATAAGCCAATGCAAATAGTTTCCTAAATAAATACCTTTACAAAGAACTTTGATGGCTCCTATTTGTGGTAAATTTTGTTACTATGAAACTTCTCATTACATTTCTGGCAAGAGAAGGAGTCAAATTAATGTGCTATTTAAAATAAATTGAGCAACATGCTAATTATTGCCAGAAACAAATTAGTGAAACCAGATTGTGTTCATTTAAATCAGATACATAAGTACTTCTGCTTCCTACATGTGACTATTTTCTGTTGCTGTGAAGAAGGAATTTGAAAATAAACCTGACAACGCCATTTGACAACTGCTTTACACTTTCTGGTAAAATAACTGTTCTAGTTTCTAACACTGTTCCCTATTGTGCTCAATACTCTTTATTGGCTTAGTACTACAGAGCTTTTCAAAAGGAGATAGAGGAGCGGGACAGTGACTGGATAAAAATTAAGCTACCTATCATTTCTTGCACCTTCACTGTAGCCCTACAGTTGATTTTCTGAATCAGGCATAACAACTTCCATCCATTTCCATTAAACTTTATTGTGAGAATAAAGATAGCCAAATGAGCAAGAAGGATAACCAGTATAAGGTCTAGCTGGTGTAGTGTTGTGATACCTGATTGAAAATCTGGCTCCTGGTAGACATTTTTAGCTGTGTATAGGAATTGATACAAAAGACAGCAGTAATTATTTACAGAACTGAAAGCCAAATTCTTCAGTCCTTCCTCAAATTGCTTATTGACTCCAGTGAAGCTTGACTAAGAATCTAGCTCTGTTGTGAGCTGGATTTTCAAATCCAGTTTTCAAAGGTGTCTAAAAGTTTATGTAACATTTTCAGAAGCAAATGTTAGGCTTGCAAACCTGTATTTGATTTAAAAAAACAATTCTGCACCAAAGCTATGTAGGTTTAGTTCAGGGAGGAGGGAGGAAGAGTTAACTTTAAATGTACTATGGCACCAGTAGTTTTCTTTTTCAAATAATAATGGCATAAAAGCTTGGAGTACTAATTAGCACATTAATGGACAGTGATCTTACCTCTAAAATGGAACATCTCTGCTTCATGTTTTAAGATACTAGATCATCCCAAGAATACTGCAGGTTTATATGGTTGCTCCATTCTGCTCTCTTTGCATAGAGAACTCATGAAATTTCCTGCAGGGGCCTGGCATCTTTTTGAATTATACTTCCTTCCTCTGAAGGCAAAAGTCCTGGCAAATCTGCTGTATTTTGTGCAACAGAGCAAAAATAAAAGCAGAGGCAAATGTTTTTGCACATTTTCCCCCTCTGACTTTTAGTTTGAAATTTCATCCAAATAGCAATATTTGAAAGTTTTGACCAGTTCCCATTGTTCTTGGCAAATATGACTACTTGGCTGGCTTTTTAACCATGCTTCAGATGTTGACTGTAGCTATTTTTTTCAGATAGCACATAAAAGCTAAAAATGGCATAATCCTTCCTCGTTTTCTCATAGTTACAACTAATTATGCTTCTTCCTGTTGGCAGCTTGGAGGTTTTTCTTTTTGTTTGTTTTTAAGTTGAACAGAAGCATCCAGTCCAAGCCTAGCTTAAGGGAGAGTAGATTTTGTTGATTTTTTTTTTTTTTTTTTTTTTTGACTACTAAGATGATGCTGTTCTTAGGACAGGAATTTATGATGTAGATGTACAGCACTATGCAAAACAATATGTGTCGCTTGGCTGGAAGGGTCCTAACAAACTTTTATTAGTACAGTTTATTTATTACCAAGGGCTTTCCTGCAGCGTGACTTGCGCTTCTCTTGTGCAGCCGGTTTAGTGTTCTACAGCCAAAGTAGGAACAGACTCTGGAGGAAAAGTATCTCCCTCCATCTCAGGACGAAGTAAGTTGCATGTGCCCTTGCATCAGAGCTCTGGGTAGGGCTTGTCTGCAGCACAAGATTTTAGCTGAGGAGAAACAGATGCTTTCCGTGGCTCCTATGCCATGTGCTGCAAGTCTCTGTGCCCCTGTGTTTGGCTGACAGAGGGAGAAAGGCAATGTAAAACACAACATGATGCCCCAACATTTTGGTTCCCTGAGAAAGATTTTGTGGTCTTCTGTGGTCCAGACAAGCAGCTTAGGTCTGTCGATTGTCACTTATTCCTCTCTTAATCCATGGAAGATTGTTTACTAGCCTAAATGATTCAAGAGTTTTTTTTTTTTTTTGTTTTTTTTTTTTTTTTTTTTTTTACTAAATATCAGACAAATCTGGTAATTTGACTATTTTTTCCGATAATTTTGTTTCAAAAGGCCCCCATGCCTACAGTATAGGCTGTCACCCAATTTCAGTAGGTGTGGACTGCCAGATGAGTGGTTTATCACAACAGTTGTATGGGGGAAAGTTTGTATTTTGTTACTGCTCAGCTGGTGGTGACTTCTAGCTATATTTACTTACAATAAAAAAAGAGGTATTTCTACAAACAATCCATCAGCTGAGTTCTACATAGTGTTCTCTGGTATCTTTCTCAGTTGAATCCCGCTAGTGTTTTCAGAATTTTCTCCCTAGTTCGTCTTTCATACTTAATGCGGACAATTTTAGTCATTCAATACTCTAAAAGTGAGCCTTAGAAAAATCGTACGTTTGATTTTTTTTTTAAGTGAGTTGTCTCATTTTGTCATTCCTCTTCTACTTTTAAGATTCATACTTCATCAAAAGGGCTAGAAATGTTCAAAAAAACCCAAACAGTTTATTGTGTAATTCTAGGTAATTACTACATTCCTAATAAACTCCTCATTTGCAATACTATGGATTATTAGTAACTATTGGAATTTTTATAAGTTTACAATTTGACACACACTAGCTGTATTTGAATATTTTTAGAACATGGTTAACAACCTCAAGGAACACCCTAACAGATAAATATAGGCCAAACTTTTTAATAAATGATTCTTCTGCTCCTATATCTCACATTCAGGGTCCAATTTTCAGATAGCTCTAGATAGCTGAAAGAGACCAAAATATTGAGAAGGAAGCTCTCTGAAATACAATATCTTATATTTAAGGCAGGAAAAGACACTGCCTTCTCTTGTTACTCTATAAGAGAATTTGACCCTTTGGGGGGAACTTTAAGAAAGCAGTCATTTAGACAAAACAGTTTGCTGCACATCTTCCTGAGTTTTTATTCTGCCTTAATTTTAAAAGGAACCATTTTTTCCAGTGATTCCATTTGAACTATTAAGGAATCATTTTCTTAATCAGATGTCCACCTACTTCAATGTTATTGCCTACTGCAAATCACAAAACGTGGTTGGCTATTTGGGCTATCTCAAATACATAATTGTGATTTCAAATAAAGAACAACCTTTCCATAGAAGTCCACGAAGAATTCTGAAAATACTAGCTGAAATAATCAGCACAAAAAGACCAGCAAGAGCAAATGAACTGAAAAAAAAACATTTTAGTTCACTGCAGGTATCATTCAGGAATAGCTAAAACTGGGATAAGGCATTTTAAGCTAACATGGATGTGTACACACCCCTGTAAATACAACGCTTAGGAATATTTTTGAGTGAATTGAAGGTCAGTTTACAGTGGAAGAAAGCTAATGGCTAAAGATGGTGGACAGCTCAGAAACAGTTGATACACACGTTTGCAAGGCCTTGCTATTTGACTACCAGTTGCACATTAATAGAGAAAAAAATATGTATTTTTTTTCTCACTGAAGTTATTAACCTGAGAGAAAGTAACGGCACTGAACAGTGACAGAATATATGGAAAAGTTAGAATTCTATTTTTTATGCTCAAATTATGGGGCTACTAAGGCTTCTGTTAAGAAGTAACAGGTAGAGACAAGTGGTTGGAAATGGAAAATTGAGTCAAAGCAGTACAATAGCTGACAACTCTAAGCAGCTTTTATAATTTTTGAATTCTCAAGAAAACTGTAAAAGTCATGCTTTTTTAAATTTATATATACACACATATACACATGTGTATATATACCTATATCTATCTATAGATAGATATATACATACATATATATAAGACCTCCATTCTCGTACAAGGAGTTTCACAGACCCATAATGTCTAGATATGGTTTTAATAGATTCTCTTCAAACTGCATGCTCAGTTTATAAAACTTTCATCTCAGCTCACAAATTCTCACATAAATGCCGATCTGTATGTGCACATCCCATCACTGAGTGCACAGATGGTAATGGCACAGCAGCACATGCATAAATGAAAACTTATTCATGTACAAATGGAGATTTCATTAAGGCCACCTTTGAAAATATGACTGAGTTATGCACTTTCTGGTGCTGGTCATAATTATCACCACATCTTGGAGAAGACTACTAATGCCAAAAGTGTCAAATTTCTCCTGCCTTAAAAATAGATGGTGTCTGAACTTAAGTTTTTTTCTTTGTTTAGCAAAAAGTTCTTAGCAATATCACCAGGCTGCCAATATGCCAGCTCCAGGTGATTCTTAATTTCAGATTTGAAAGGGAACCTTTACTTATGAATAAATACATAAAAATAAAAAGTACAGGATTGGATCCTCAATCTACAAATGTATACATCTAGATATTTAAGACCCTAGATAATTAATATATTTACTTTCTCTTCACAGACTCATTTGAAGATTTTGTGCTTCCTTGATTTAGAAACCATGAGCAGGGAGTAAGTACTGTATTTGGATATTTGCCAACCTCTCTGGCACTCTGTATTTAGCTGTTATTGCATATGATTATTGATGTTATTTTGTGTTTCACTTATACTAAAGGCTAGGTGATACTCTCATAATCTGTCCACATCTTCTATAATCTATTATTGCCTTTGTCCTTTTGGAAACTATCTTCTTCTGCTTTACCTATTAGTTCTCAAAACACTCTTCTAGGAAGATTTCTGAAGGGTGTCCTTAATTCCATTCCTCTTACCTCTGGCCTTCAGTATGTAAACCTCGTCTGTCTTTCTAGCAGAGGATTTCAGAGGATTTTAGAGAAAGCTGAAGGGCCATCGGCCTACCGCTGGTCGTATTACATTAGTGCCTGAGAAGACAGGTTGCATGGAGGCAATGAAGCCAGGCACAAAGGGCACATACTCAATCTTGAGCAGACATCAGAGAGAAGGGTAAACCTAAGCATCTTCTCATTCCTGGTGAAAACAGCTGCACCATCCTAGCATTGGTTCCTAGGAACTCCAGAACTAAACAGCATGGATCATCAGCAAAATTTTGGCAGTTAAAATATACTGAACACATAGCCAAAGTCATTTACCGAAGATCATACAGGGTTTCAGCAGTACATCCCAGCAAGAAATGCAAGCTTACTGAATCCCACTTCAGTGATCTGCACTGAGAAACAGTGCTTCATTTTTGATAGGGATATTTGAAGATTGTTCAGAGTAGTTCTAGAATCATGCATTAGTGGATAGCTCTAAGAATATATTTAAAATAAATTGAAGCCAATAGATTTTTCCACTGGTAATAAACAGACTTAAAAATTATTATTGTGTCACAGTGTTTTATTGTCTCTGAAAATATTTCTCTCATGTGAGTATCCAAAAACGAATAATTCATCTGGGACACTGAGCCAACAATTTTTCACTTTCTTGTCTGTTTCTTAAGTTGCTTATTTTTTTCCAAATTTATATCTGCCTCCTGCAACAAATATTAAGACAGGACTGAGAGGCAAAGATTGAAAGGGCCTTCTGTGTTTACTGTTGGAATTTCTTCCCAAAGGAAATCTAATTCTCTAATAGAGTGATCCATCTTTCTTCTACTGTAAGGCATCTTGCCTCTTACACAAAGTAAGTATCTGAAGTAACCCATAGTGAGTATCTGAACTTCCCCTCACACCAATATCACCTTGATGTTGCAATGTTGTACTACTTCAATCTCTCAATCTTCATTTTAGGATAGCTTTACTTTTGCATAGCATCACAAAAACACTACTTTTAGCAATCCTTCCCCTCTTCTCTGCTGTAGTGTGTAACTAACAGCATATTGACTGCCTTAAAGTGGCATGCACTACATCAGGATTCAACAGCACACACAGAAAAGAGGTATTCAGCACTGAAATTTGTTGCCTTTATTGCAGACCAATTCAATTATAAGGAACAGAGCAACAGAAACAGTGGCAAGAGCCCTTTCTTTATTTTTAAAACATATCTTGGATTTTTGAGAGTAATTACTTAACTGACAATTGGGGACAACTGCCAGAATTAGTCTTTTGTTTCAGATTTTTGTATCTTAGTTTAAAAAAAGAAGAAGAAAAAAGAAAATACTCAATCAGGGCTACTAGCATGAGAAAGTATCCTAAGCCTGAGCTTTCTTACAGCTTTATCTCCTTCCCCATTTATCTTTCTCTCATTCTACTGCTTCACTACTCTTCTCTGATTGTATGAGTTTGTCCATGTTTCCTGCCATGCTCCAGCCTGATGGGAAACACCATTCAGGACACTTCTGTTGCTTTAAGAGCTCCTCTGACTGCTAACCTGAAAATGATTTTTTAACAGTTGGAAAACTTTCATGTGTTATAATGAATGAGTGCACAAATCTTATACATGTTGCACCAATTCTATTGCAATGCAGTGCTTTTTTTCCTGTTCTTTCCTTATTCTCCTAACAGCCTCATGGAAGAAAGGTTATTGCATATGTGTACATACTTTAATGCGCCTGATATTGCCATAGTGCGGTCTGTATATGTGCATTTGGAGGAAGGTGACCCGTACAGGAGCTGTTCAGAGGGCAGCACTGGTTGAGCATCTGTAATTTTGCTTAAAGCTCTGAGTTTGAATCCATAGGGAGTATCCCCTAATCAATTGTTTTCTTCTAAGGAGAAACCCACATTTTACTTCTTCCATCTGGTGGCCTCAGAGTAGAACTGAAATTCACAGGGAGCATAAGGGAGGCCATGTAATTTCCTAGTTACAGGCTTGCAAAACCCTCTGGTGGAGGTATGTTATAGAAATATCAGTCATATTTCAAGATATGACTGAAGCCATATCTTGAAAGCCTTCATTTTCAGAGGCAGCAAAAATGTTTGGTTTTTATCTCTCACCCGCCTTTGTTCAGGCTCAGGTGCATCAGTCAGGATCACCTCATGACATTTGCACAAAGAACACAGGACTGGAGCCTCTGCATAATACCACAGTAGAAATTATGAGAATCCGTGAAAAACATCTTTTTGATAGAGGAGCTCAGTCTATACTTCATTAAATTGGCCTGAGTATGTGTTGTAGTTCAAAAGCCCGCTGAACTTCCTATTATTTTATGGTTGTAGTGTGCTTACTGTTTCCAGAGGCTGATTTTTATAAGAAATTTTGAACTTGCAAACTTGGATTTGGATTTTTTTTAATTGTTGATTTTAGGCACTCCAGACACCAAGAAAAAGTTACTGCAGAAATACATCCTACAGGCATCAGATCATGTAAAACAATAGCTTAAACTTAAAGCTTAAAGCTTAATACTGATAGTAGTGTTTTATTGAGCAGCAGCTCATTGCTCAATAAAACTAGCCACCTGAGTGTTTACCCAGATAAGCAAACAAGGTTTGCAGCTCTCAAATTAAAATTAGCTTCATTAGATCCATCTGGGCTGAAGCGACTGCAGTAACAAATTTGAAATACACATTTAAGGTTTATGCGAGTGAGGGAGGGTGGAACTGTGGATGTGTAACAGCACTAAAATAATAATCTAGCACAAATACATGTTTTGGCAGGTACTTCTGAATTTTGGTTAATTCTTTACAGTAAATGAGAAGTTGCTGTCTAGTAGCTAGTATCAGTTCCTTGTGTCTGAAAAATGATAGTGACGCTGCACTTGTATTTTGCTCTACTAGGGGAAAGAAGTTTGCAGTCTCAGGTTTAGCTAATGAAAAGACTGCATATATTTTCTCAGCTATCACAGAAAACTCAGGCTGTAGAAAGTTAGACTTTCTCAGGAAACTGGGTTTTGGATCAGGAAGAGGCAAATCTGACCTTAGAATTAAAAACAGCTTCTAAGGTCTTGCCAGGACTATCATGTATATATATGTATACATATGTACACACACACACATACATATAAATGTGTGTGTATGTGTATATGTATGTATATATATGTATATATATGTACACGCACACACACACATACACACTTTGTTATAGATTTTATGTGTATACATACACACACACACACACACACACACACACACACACACAAATTTAGTCAGATATATAGTTGGTCAGCTCTCCATTCTAGCTTATCAACATTTTTAAGTTTGATCAGTGGCAGCTCCCACACTATGCAAGTGTTCAATTTTGAAGGTGATTAAAAACAAAATTAAGATAATTTATGAATGTGGACTATAACATACACAGGTGCTAGTATTTTTATAAATACAGAAATTCAGTAATCATTGAACAAATTATTTCAATCTCTGAACCTCCTGGCAGTAAATCACATGCCTCTAAACCTGACCAGTATAATTTTTTCTTTTTTTTTTTTTTTTTTTTTGAAAAATCTCATAAGGTTTTTAAGGTGTATAATAAGGTCACTTAACATTTGTAGCATCAGAATTATAGTCATTAAAAACTACAAAAACTTAAGTGATAAATTTTTTCTCTTCTGGTAAGGAAGACAAAGCTATTTATTCTGATTTGGAAATCACTAGGAAGTAGATGCCTGACTGCCTTTAAATCCATGGGCCTAAAACTCTGTTGAAGTTCACATTTTCTTTCATCTTCAAGGAAGGACATTCCCAAAATCTTTAGAAGTCTTGCCACAGTCAGTTCTCTACACAAAGAGCAAAGACATAACCCAATTTTCTTAACATTTCTAAACTAAGAGTGAAAGGGAAAACAGTATCTAAAAAGGTATTGGTTTTGTACAGCATAAAAGAGCATCAAAGAGAGCAAACAATCTTTGTGGCTCACAAATCCGCATTTTGTCACTCTATGAGTTCAGTAAAGAAATGGAGTTAACGTGGAGTTTCTGGAACAGCATATTCATCTTCTTTTCTATTTTCTATTTCATTTTCTTATAAAGCTGAGCAGAGTGAAATAGGCACAAGGAAAAGAAAATTAGTTTGCATTATCTTTTTCAAGTTCTTATAACAACAATGGTATCTATCACTTTAAAATTCTATTTTCAAAGTGAACATGTTGTCCTCAAGGCTGTGGAGTCCTAAAATCACCCCTGTTAGATAAAACCACTACTTTCCGTTTCAACTTCAGCCTCTGCTGTGGCTTCTCTTTTGAAGTGCTCACAGGTAAGGGCAGCTCAACAGAGAAAGCCTTGCTGTTTTAAGCCAAGGAGTCTGAACCCGGAGAGCTTACTTGTTTCTTGTTCTGGAAGAACTCCTGCTGAGCAGCAGGCAGAGGTATTCAAATAAGAGGATGGTATATACACTTAAAAATGTTTAAACTGATTAAATGACATTTTGCATGGAAAAGAGGCCCAAATTTAAGCTCAGGTCTTTCAATCTAACTGTCACCTGGCTATAAACAGATTTTAAGCCTGTTGACTTACCTTTGCTATAAGAGTAGATTTTCAGCTACACCTGAGCTGGATATCACCTGCCTTTGAAGCAGACAAAAAGATAGCTCTCTGCAATGAGAAGCAAGTCTTTTAGTCAAATTCCAACTAAGCTACTGGCAAATTTAAATCCTGTGTTTTAAGATAGCAGGTTTCTTTGTCTGTAGAGAGGAGCTTCAACCCCAGCTGTGAGTGCTTCAAAGGAATAGGTGCAGCAGCTGGAACTGAAGCTAGAACTGAGATGCCAGCTTCAATACAAACAAGGTTTCAGGATCCAAAGATTTCCATCATCAGTTATATAAATATGTACATTTTAATCAATTAGAAGTCACTTAATAACATTAACTTGCAATTTTAAAACAAGTTTTAGTAGGAAATATAACTATAAAGTATTATTTAGATGAAGTGGATATTTTAGTACTTGTGAATTATTTACATTTGTTGTAGGCCTACTTTCACAAGGATCACAAGCATACATTCTGTAGTTTTGTAAGATACTGAAAGTAAAATTTGTCTTTATTAGCATGTTAGGTAGAATGGTTCCTAAGATCAGTAAAGGCCTCTGAAATATTTATGCAATATACTGAGGATTTATTTCACAACCTACCCAAGTACAGTGTTCACTGTAGAAAGGCCACTGCTACTTTACAGCGATATACCATTATTCTCCTAATTTTGTTCAGAAACAAAATGTACAGTTTGATACCTAAAAGGAAAAAACAGAGCAATATCATGGCTTTTGTCACTATGTAAAGTGTGGTGAGGAGAGTGAGGAAGAACTCCTCATCATAGAGACACTGCATTCAAGGGAAGCTCAGTGCTCCCTGAGGAAGATAACAGATTTTGTACAATTGTTAAAAGAAAAAAGGAAAGAAAAAGGAAAAAGAAGAAGATTAAAATGATCCCTAGGATACATTTTTAGATGGTATTCCCTGGATTAATCCGTGCCTGGTCCACTGCTATGTAGTTCTACTGTTCTTCTCTTTGTGAATTTGGAGTGTAAAGAGAGCATGTAGACCTGGGCAAATCACACATAAAGGAGAACTTCCTACTAGTCTGTTGTCTACAGGGGGTATTGAGCCAGCAGGAGTGAAATAATATCTTGAGAACAGGACCTTAGGCTTTTGTTTGGTTGCCTTTTCCATTTTTCAGTCCTGTTTTTTTTTTTTCCCCTCTGAAATGCAGCTCAGCATTTTAGAGTTTGCCCTTCTATTTTTAATGAAAACACTAAGTCAATAATTTACAACCTTGCTGACTAAAAGGCCTCTTAAAAAACTTCTCAAGACTTCACTGGCGAAGTAGCTTTATTTTACTTTGTCTTAATTATTTGGCGAACAAAGTATTCTAGTTTACTTGCCCTTATTTATACATATCATCTTCTTCGGAAACACAATTATAAAAAGGACAAAAAGTGGAATATAGGGTGAAGTCAGGAGGAAAACTAAATTAAGCTGGAGACAGTTCCATGTTTCCTAGGACTTACCTATACATACCCACTGCACTTTCCATTTCTTCCCTTCTTCCTCTGGGCAGGAGGAAATACTCCATTTTACCAGCCCTTTTTAAGAAACAGTACAAAGTTCTGCTGGACTGAAATTACTGTCAATTAAGCTGCTCTGTGCAGCCAACTTTGAAGAGTATCTCTTGCTCCATAATGGAGCTTACATTTTGTCCACAGTTATGGAGATTTTTATGTCTTTTTAACAAGGGTGGAACAGTCTCTTTGGAGGGATTATTTGCTTGCAGTCTTTACTCTTACTTAGAGAATAATAGAGAACTATGGAGTAAATATAATGCTGTAATTAACTGGAGTGGCTCTGCTGATGTTATGCATCTACCTACTCTGTGCTACAAAGCCCAGCTCACATAAGTTGTAATAGCTTCATTAAGGTTAGCATTCTAACAACTGACAGAATATCTGATGCTCCTGTGGTTTTGATCTGAACACATTCATGATTCCCTTCCTGACCTCATCTCATCTGCTTTTCTCTATATTCTAATCATATATATTTCAAAAATGTTATGCTTAAAAGTTGGCCTCTCAATTTGTATATGGAAGCACTTAAATAAAGGTTTTGATTTGTAAGGTGCTGATCCCTGCTTTGACTGCTGAGAAAGCAAGATGGGTACCCTGGCAGGAAGAGCAAAGCTTTAGCAGGCATCAGCCTTTAATTTTTAAGCTAATTTCCTGATTTTTTTAACTGATTCCCTTTTTACAGAAAATACTAATCTATTTCTATTTTTAGAAATGAAAGTTATTTCAGTACAAATTACCAAAACCATGAAATTGGTGACAGTAGGGAGCTAATCACTCAAAGGACTCTAAGCACTGAACTGTTAGGTCAACCTCAGCATTTTCTAATTGTACTATGGTAGGACAGACAAGTATGCAAGAGTCTATGACTAGTGACTATACTTACACAGAAATAAATGAGGGCTGAGATGAAGACAGTCAGTAGAAGTGTGAATCCACTGGTTAATGGTTGGGGTATGGAGATAGGATTGTGTATCGTCGTTTAAATTTGGGATACAACCAGGCCTAGGACTGGAGGTTGAGATTGAAGGAACCAAAGAGTTTGTTTATTACTGAACTCTGCAAGGCAATGAGGGCTAGAGGAAGACTGCTGCTGGTATGAACAAAAGGTTTTTGTTTGTTCTGGGCTATGTTAAAATTAGTATTAGGATTGGAGTTAGTATCAAGTTCTCAGACATTAAGAACTGAAAAAGTCACTGTATTGCTGAATGCTAGTGAGATCAACAGGGCGTGGATGGCAGTTCTTGCTAGCAGATACATATCATATAAGGTGACTTTTCAGATGGATGTGGTTTTCTGAGCTATAGTTACATGTAGGGCAAATGGGGGGGATTAGATTAGCAGTAGCAGTACTTAGTACACTGGTGGATTTGACTGGACCTGAAGAGTTCATTTGAGGGCTACCATAGTGGATGTCAGGGAGCAGTTAGTGCAAGCTCCTCTCTTAAGCGGACAAGGAGCTGGGAGCTGAGCATGGTAACACAGCTGGCAGGGCAGGGGCCTTGCTGTCCAGAGCCCTATTCTACATACCCAAGTGAGGCAAACGGGGCAGACTCAGGAATGGTAGCCAGGTTCAGCCTGAAGTACAGATCAGCAAGCAAATTTGTAGCAATGAGGCAGGGCCAAGGTCAAGCTGGGAAATCAGTCTGTGGGTCTAGAGCAACAGGATCCAGGGCTTGGCACAGGCATGGCTGTGGCTGAGACTAGCACTCTTACAGAGTAGCTCAGGTGGTAATATTAGCCTGAGAGTTGAGCTCAAATGGAGCCCCTGTGCCCACGAAGAGGGGGTTGTGGGTGAAGGCCCCAGTGGAGGCTTGTCAGGGCCCTAACAGTGGGTGATTTGTCCCTGAGGTACCTTTATGGTTCAGAACTGGGATTGAAGCTAAAGGTATAGATTGAAGACCTAGCTTTATAGCTGTTTTAAGTGAACACAACAGAATTAGGATGTGTGCTGATAATGGCATGGTTAGTTCTGTGGTAGGTATCACTCAATATAGCTAAAGCTAATTTAGAGTCAGGAGGTAGGTTTAAGAAGTAGCTGAAAGCATAGTTTATTAATGGATTATTAAGTGTTGCTGGCTGAGTGAATGATTCAGGGTTAATTTTAGAATGAGAATGATTCATCTTGTCTATCTAGAGAGCTAGGACAACTTTTTGCCATCTGGATCTGAAAATTCTGGTATTGGTTGAGCAAACTAAGAAGGCAAAATAGCAAAAAATGTGAATGGCTTTCTGGTAGTTTTCTTCTGGGTATGAACCGGAATAAGTTGCAGATCACTGAAAATGATGATGAGGGGCTTGATGAACTTCTTCCTTCAGAAAAATAGATTTTTTTTTATGTCAGTATTCAATTTATCATGAACAAAACTGAATGGAGATCTTCATTTCTCAAGAGGTGAATGATGCTGTTGAGTGTTAGATATTGCTAGTATATGTTTGAAGCTGAAACCAAAACATTAGAACTTTAGCAATCTGTTTTGTGTTGGCATAAATGGAAAATTAGCCAGTTTTCCCTAAGATTTTTCTTAGGTCACCACCTTGGAGACACCATGCCAGTAAATCTGGCACTACTGACCTCACCCTTGAAAGTAATTTTATTAATAGCATTTTGAAGAACATTGTTAAGCTCATGTGGCAGAGCATGCACTAATACTGTGGCTGTGTGTTTGGCAAAAGTTTCAGGGTCCTATAGAGTCATAGACTAAGGATGAGTATAGGTCACAACAGAGACATTTTTATCAAATGATGCAAAGCCTCCCGTTTAAAAAAATCAAGAAGTTACTCCTTGCATTCTCACGTGTCTTTAAACAAATAAAGTCATATTTGCTCAGGTAGGGAAGGAAGAAATAGGTCATCAAACTACAACTCAAGACAGCCAGGTTCAGTTCTCTGATTTATCATATTCTTTTTATATGAGAATCAGAAAGCAATTTAGACTGTTTAGTTTTGCAAGTATTTAACCTTTTAGGAAATTATTTTTCCCTATTCTCTAACCTGTAGTACTTCTCCCACACATGTGCACAGCGGTTGCACAACCCTGAAGATCCTGCTCCATAAAGAGGTCATGTAACTCTTAAGTTGAATGGACTGCATCTGCCTAATCTTGAGATTCATTGTTATTGTTGCTATTATGTTGCTTCATTTTCCCATCTACACATAGGGTGCTAAGTCTAGTCTTCCTACAGGGGCATGATGAAAATTGAATGTGCTCATTTTTTTATCATAGTAGACATTATAGAAGTATTAAAGACAATGGTTGCAAAATGCATTATTATAAACGAGTTTTTAGTATGTTAATTCATGTTAGTAAAGTAAAATAATCTCCTCATTTTCCAGCACATGCTCACATATACCTTTAAACTGCCAAGACTTCCTTTTCTTTTGCTGTGCTATTAAACGCAAAGAGCAAGAGACCTTCTGCCTTACAAAAATAAGAATGTCCTTTACCACAAAGCAGAGATCAAAACAAAGTGCAGGCCCTGAGCTGAAACTGTGCATCAAAAAATGTGACTCTTTACATCTGGTGACATCGTCAGAGAAAAAAGACAAGACATTTGCAGCCCTCTCTCTCTAACATGGTATTTCTAGAGTTCTAGTGCAGTCAAAATAAAAAATCTTTCAGGTTATCACTGGCATATTGACACCAAAATAAACACATTACTTATGCAAGTGAATACAAATGCAAAACTGAGCAACCTGAGAATAAGTGTTTTTATTAACTGAATATAATTAATTTGAGAAATATACACAAAAGCTTATCAGGATACGGAGTTTGCAGAATAGTTTTGTAGAGACAAACATGACAGACAAGGATAAATGCTGCTTTCCTTTTGGTTTTCCTGTTCCTCTATGTCCCATATTTCACTGGCAAAAAATAGCAAGAACGGTTGTTTTGGACTTACAGATGTTACTGGGTAAAACTTTAAAGCAGCACTAGCAGATACCTAGCTATGATTTCTGAAGAGTTTATACCCTCCAAAGTGGGATACAACTGTGTAAGAGTTGTCAAAAGCAAGAACAGGGATAACCTAGCCAGGGACAGAGAGATGACAATATAGACCTGGTATAGGACATGAGTTCTTATGTCAGACTGGGTGATAGAGAAGTTCTCCACTGTTAAGTGGAGTTTTTTTAATTTTTGGAGGCACTTAGCTACAGCTAGAGAAAAGTCAATCTTTTCAAAAATGAATGCATATGGTGAGTCAACTGCAGACTAGTTCAAATGCCTAATTCATATTTCAAGATCCCAATCTGGGTGGCATAAATGTTTAAATAAGTAAATATAACTCCGTCCCTTTGTCCTTTGTTTTTTTTTTTTTTTTTTTTTTTTTTTACTTTTCAGTGTGAGTTGTACAAATTGTTAAATCAGGACACCAAAATATTCCATCAGATTTACAGATAAGTAATAGATACTGTTTTCTTTACCACTGTCTTACTATTTGCTATCCTCCATGAACAATTTTATGTTTAGGGACTGCTGATGGCTGTTTTTCTATCAAAACACAAACAGCTAAATTAGAAAAATGTTGTTATTTGATCGTGATTGAAATGCCATCAATAAGCATATGAACAAAGGAATCTTCTATGAAGATACTTACTTGTTTTCATTTTTGCTTAGAAGAATGATTACTATACTTACCTCTAACACACATGAACACACATGAAAACTCCTCCTGTCAAAATACTTGGAGCAGTCATTTTCAGCCACCTATAAAATGGAGTTAATTGGCTACCTGTAACTGCTGTCTGCTGTTGTTTAGTTCACAGATACTGAGGGTGAAGCTGTAGTTAGACTGCAGATTGTAGGTTAGACTCAATATCCATGATGAAGAGAAAAACACTTGCCTTACTTTATTCCTATGCATATTACTCCAACTTGACTCAGATAAAGAGTGAATAATTAAAAGCTGCTTACCTATTAGCTTCTACCTGACAGCAAATGGGAAAGGAAGGACAGAAATGGCATTTTCTTTTAGTTCTGTCTTGTTACTTACTTACTGTGTGCATTTAGGTCTGCTCAGAATGGTTTATGATTTGCTGTTATAAAGAGGCAACAAACCATCAGTATTGTGGGAATAAGGAGGGAATTTTGATTTAGAGATCCACCTCTGAGTCAAATGTTTCTTGAGCGAGCAGGTCCTGGTCTAAACTTAGCCTGTGGCAAAGGCTCTGGGGAAGATTGCCACAATCCTGTCTATGCCAGAAAGAGCTATGCATGTAATGGGAAGACCACTGTGTTGCTCAGTGCCTCTCCAGAGTCTCTGGCAAGTAGCTTCAGTCAACATTACATACATTGAGATAAAATATCATCTGTTCCCAGGATATTGCTTATCCTTGGAGAAGGAAGGAGATAATAAACCTTCTGCTCTTCTGACCACTGTGAATGGAATATCTAGATGTTATTTAGACAAATGGAAGACTAGGAGGCTTTGGCTTCCCTTATCACACGAAGCAGTCCCCAAAAGGCCTGGTAGATTGTAACCAAAGGATTTCACTAGTGACAGAATTAAGAAGTTAAATATTTTTCCTCAGACTTCCTCAGGTGGATAGGGATTTATATTCTTCATTACAAGATACAAGGACAGCAATAAGCAAAGTATCCTAATATATGCACTTAAACAGCCAGTAAAAATAACTTGTGAGGCACAGAACAAGTCTAGAAACTATGCTGTTTGTGAGAGATGAGCACAAGAGAAAAGAAGTGAAAATTCTGAAAGATACGTATTGCAGGCAGTTTCATCTTTCAATGGGATGTTCTCGGATTTTGCATGTCCTCAGAGGGAGTCTGTGTAACCAGGATCTTCATGAAGAAATAAAACATTCATATCCTGTTCTTGTCTTTGTTTGCCATTCTGGAAGAAACTGTCTATCATTTAGATGTGAGAAATCCCAAGAGATTGTACAGAAACTAAGAAATGTGGAAATAAAAATAGTAGAGTGATGCACTCTATGAAGTGTCAGTATCATCCCAGGGCCAAATTCAGATGAGGTGTTAGAACTGAACGACTCCATTTCTATGGCCAGAGTGCTTGAATAGCATCTTATTATTATTATGTTACTATAAACCATTTTATGTGCATTAAGGACTCCCCTCACTCAATCCCACTCACGGTAATACTTAGCTACTTGGACTGAAAAACATGGTAGGCCTATGTGCACGATAGCCGTAGTTCATTTGTGCTTTTCCTGATCTTCCCATAGAATACATGATCTCAGGTGAGTTTAGCAAAATTCACTGAGAGACCATTTTTATTCACACTAAATATTTTTATTTCAATCCGCTCTTTGTCTATTCTGCCTGCTCTCTGCTGTGCCATGACAGAGGTGCTATTGCAGATATGAAAATGTTTGGCATAAACATGGATAGTAATACGAACAGTAACCGCAGGTACCAAAAGTCTCCCACTAGCATTTTTCCAGGAGTCACATGTCTCTGGTTATCTTTCAGGTACCAAGGCCCATGAATCTCTAGACAGCCTGTCTTCAGCCAGCAAGTCACTGCTTGGAATTTATTAGTGGTTCAAACTACATGAATCTGACCAAATGCATACTGGTTACTGTATACTCCTTAGTGTTTGGACTGAAAGGTGGCAGCACTGGTTGCTATGTTTAAACAAGAACGTATTAAAATGTTAATGAAAATTCTTGGTGCTGCCTTGTGCAAAGAATACTTTTAAGGAGACATATAAGAAGGGTAAGACAGGAAGGAGGCAGGCCCACAGTTCATACTCCTTTATTTGGAGGGAAAATTTAGATACCATACCTCCCCAAAGAAGCTTTGCAATGCACTTCAGATTACATTGCACTGTTTGGCTTGAAGCATCCCAAAATGCTCTCTTGCTGGTTGAATATGTTTTGTCTGATCTGATAGAATAGTTCTGGAAGGGAAAATGTGCCAAACGCCAGATCTTTCCCAGACAGTTCTCTGCTCGGCATGGTACTAGGTACAACAACAACAAAATAAATCTCCGTTTAGCAACAGTAATTTATTAAAAGGGCTAGTCCCTGTGAGTGTGTGCAGTTAAGGCTGAGTAAAATAGTTCCTTCTCCTTAAAGATCATAGATGCTTGGTTTGAAACATGCCTTAGTATAGTGCCATACTTTTCTTCAGCTGCATTGAGTTATTATTTTTTCTCTTTTTAATCTCTTTAATCCAGTGCAAAATCACCTGGCTAGGATTCATTACAGTAATTTAAAACCAGAAGATGAGGCTGTAATGCAAGTAAAAGTGCATTTTGTGTAACTTAATTGTCAATCAGAATACCTGTATCATATCAGAAGTAGAGAAGTGGGATTCATAACAAATGCACCAGGAGACCTTTTTCCCTGATAAAGCCAGTTTTAATATCTTACAGTGTTTTGTATCTTGAGTTTCAAAGAGCTGGTATTTTGTAGATTTGTAATGCAGTTTGGCACTAAGAAAATGTATCTATTTGACATTTTTAAAATCTGCATTTAACCAATGGGGTAATTAATGTTCATTATATTTGTGTTTCTCTGGAGTTATTTGAACTGATATTATGGCATTTGGTTGGTGTGTTTATATCATTTTAAAGGTTGCCAGGGAAACACTGAACACTGTTTTTTTGAAAAATATATTTCCAATGAATTGGCCAGTCACAATTTTTAAATAGCTTTGCAAATGATCAGTTACATAATTATGCTAAGAGAGTGTAGCCATTAATATTTATTATGTTCCTAACATTCACTTTAGCTAAAAAACAAAAGTCTACACCTCGATGACATGCTTGGAGGACTACCGCTGAAATAGTTTAAGTACATTAATCATTTGAGTATCTATTTTATGGAGTATTGTTCTAATGGCACAACACTGAATAGTGTTGCATTTCATGTATTTTCCATGGATAATCTTATTACTGATTAGTATAAGATGACTTTTATAAATTGAAAGCAAATATAAGTTTCATTTTAGGACACTATCTGGGACAGACTTCAAAGAAAAGGGGGCTAGGCCTTTGTCTGAGATGATGCTTATATGCCTTTGTTCAGAACTATGATCCTGAAAACCCTGGGAGAATTTAAAGGTCAAATAAGTTTTCCCTCTCCTCCTTTGGTTTTGCCTGCCTTTTGTTGATGTACTACAAGTTATCTCAAACACATAGAAAGGCATCTTTGTGCCTGCCAAAAGTAGCTCAAAAAGGCTGAACTACTGAGCACATACCACACGTTTAAGCAAAGTCTGGATACGGAAACACTGTGTCAGCCTATTAGAGGCCCTGAACAGCCCTGCTGTGATATGTAATCTCCATCCATACCTCTCATCCATCAATGGGTTTAGTCTCAAAGTTACCAGTCATTACTGCTCCGTAAGAGGTATGGGAGTGGTGAACCTCTCGTACTGCCCTTTTACATGTAGTTATAGCATTCGGGAAATGGAATGGAATTTGGGCTCACATCCTCAGGGAATCAAAATCATTTTGGAAAGCACCCAAAGAACTAGGACTATAAGGTATTTTTGCAAGAAGCAATCATCACCTGTCCCACCATTATGCAAAAAAACATGATTCATATGTCATGCACAGCAGAACGAGCCCTAAGTGAACAGTCAAGAGGTTAATACACTCAGCAAAGAGGGAACACCATGCCAGGTTTTCTGTACTTGTATTTTCTTTTCAGTGGAGAGTAAATAAAAACAGAATATACTGTGGCCTAATGGTGCAAATTCTTGTACTGAGCAACATATACCCTCTAATTATTAGGTTCTTTCATACAAAAGATGGTGGATAGCTAGCCTTCACTTTTCTTTGGAAGAAAGTGTCTGCCATATGTTCCTGACTGCATACTGTGAGTACACAGATGCACTTCTGCGGCTTGAACAATCATTGAGAGACTGTGATTTCAGATATCTGCTCTTCCCTATCAGATAGCCCAAGGTAGCTCCTTGTTCAGCAAGCTTAATACTTGGGACCCTAGTCTGAGACAACTACAGGCACTATAGACGCTAGACATACCAAAAGAAGTTCAGTCCAAGTTATGTTGAAGATCTATATTGCCATAGAGCAGCAGCTAGAGGTCAGGCAGGATGTACTCAGGTACCCAAGATGCCAATGCGCATCTATATTCAACCAATTTAGAAATCCAAGTTTATCTTAAATAGTGAGATAGCCCAGTCAACCTTGGTGTATGGTCTCTTACCTGCCCATGTTACCTCCAGAAGTGAACTCTGCTATGCACTGTGTTAACGTCTTTTGACAATGATGTTACCTGTTGTTAAATAATATTTCTGTCCTACTGGTTTCAGTTTTTCTTAATCAGGGCCATAATAGATGTGACGAAGTTTCCTCAGAACCAAAAGCCTAGTGCTAAGTAACAGGGTCTGTAGAGAGAGATGTTACCAAAAAAGGAGATGAGCAATACAATGCACTGCCAAGCCACTGCATAACAGAATGACCTTGTGATTGCAAAATCCCCCCAAATCTAATCACACTGCCACATGCATTGCACATAACACATTTAGTCACCATTCAGGGAACAAGTTGTTTATTTATGGAGTGCATCCCTTAATAATCACCCTGGTAAACATTTACTGAGAAAATAACTTTAAGCCATGGATTGTGATAATCATAGTGATAAATAGTTGGATCCTCTGGTTGTATTAAGTATCCTCTAAAATATAATACTGAGCTCTTTGAACAGTAGTGATGATACAAAGGCTGTTTTCTCTCTCCATGGACCGAATAGTACTTAGATTTTTTTATTAAGGACTGTCCTTCTTCAGATCTCTACTCTTAGCACAATAAAGCATACTCACTGTTTTAGTCGTTTCTTCATAGCAAAACCTTTTTTTCATATTCAGCTTATTGTCCCCACTTGTTGATTGCATCTCCCTGGGTTTTTTTTTTTTTTTTTTTTTGCATTCTTTGGGCTGTGACTGACTTTAATCATCTAGCACACTGAGGTTCTATTCTACTATTCTATGATAGGAATTTCAAATATTTCTGCAAAACCAAATCAATATTCAAGTAACTACAAAAATAAGTAACTGCAAAAACAAATAACAACTATAATGTTTAACCAATAGAGAACTGCTTCTGAACACTTTAGGCCAATTGATGTCATTTGCAATCTCTCATGAAGGGGAATTTGACACGTGTGTCAGGGTCTTTGGAAAGTAGTAATCTACTGAACAAAGCATCAAGCAATATTGACCTACTTCATGTAAAGTACTGCAGTTAGAGGACAGCTATATAATATGACACTACCTTCATTTTTATTTCACTATT
Source organism: Rhea pennata (assembly GCF_028389875.1). Taxonomy (NCBI): domain Eukaryota; kingdom Metazoa; phylum Chordata; class Aves; order Rheiformes; family Rheidae; genus Rhea; species Rhea pennata. Next base: position 14,847,126 of record NC_084666.1, on the reverse strand, counting down.
AAAACAGAGAGAAAGAGAAAGGGAGTGAGGAGCAGAAAACAGGACCTTTCTCTTTTTTAACTGGTATACTTCAGCTGTTGGTTATGGCCATATTCTGATCCTTTTATTCCTGACAAGTAAAATTTACCCTAGGAATGATCCCTTTAAAGGCTGTGAAGTAGACAAATTTTCAAGTGAAGTAAGTGTCTTAAAATATGCCTATTGATTAATGACTCTTAAAATGGCTCACAACTCTTGAATGTTTTAAGATTTTGGAACAGAAATTTTTATCTGTTTAATCTTCAGTTAATCATCATTTGTTACAACAGAACCCATTAAGATGAATTCAGTTCATGTTAAGTTAAATGTCTTCTGTATTTCAGTAGATGTTCTGTTATAATTTGTCTGCTGTTAAATATTAGTCCATGGTCACTTAAAATGAATGCTTCCTCAGATTTCCTCCTCAGTATATTTCTAGTCATGCATAATGTAACTTGAATCTTGAGCTGAATAGGCATTGCTGCTCCCTCTGTGTCAGTGAACTGCACTGTTACAGACATGGAATTTAGATTTTTGTACATGGTCAGTCTGGAATGAGTAACACAGATGGCAAGTTAGAAAACATTGCCAGCTAAATTAAATTCCACGTACTGCTCAAGTTAAAAGAGGTAAAAGGGTATTACATTGCATAGAAAGACCTGTCCTTTTGCAAAAAGAGGGAACAATTTGGCTGTAGTGTAGACCAGAGAATGAAGAAAATCCTGTGAAGGAAGAATTCTTTGGCACATACTGCCATCCTTTGACATGGTGATTTAACAAATGATATAGCTACACTTTAATGCAAAAGTGCTGGGAAAACTTTTTGTAATCTTCTAATGTGAAGTAGGGATTCTGTCAACATAGATCACCCCAAAAGTGCAGAATGTCTTTACAGTCTGAACCTCAAAAAAAGTTTCTATCAAATTCTGTACTTATGAGCCATTAATGCTACCCTATTGCGTCAAGCAATATTGAACTGCTTCATGTAAAGTACTGCAGTTAGAGGACAGCTGTTTAATATGATATGATTTTCATTTTTCTTTCACTATTAAGCCAAAGAGAAAGAAAAAGGGAATGAGGAGCAGAAAATAGGACCTATATAATACACCCTAGCTACCAGTAGGGCGTATGGAGTTCTGAAGAACTTACAGATGTAGGCAGCACTTGGACCTCAGTGCTAGGTCTCACAGCAGACAAAAAACATATTAAACAGACTAGAACTATTTGCTGCAGACAAGGGAGAATTTGTAGGTCCCTTTCAGATGCATGTTGGGAAATTAGTCATACAGAAGGAAAGGGGAAGAATAGAGTAAATTCAAACACACAAAAATTACATTCATTGTATGTATGATATGCAATAGGCTTTTGTATTAGAAATACTTCTTTAAGGGGAACTGGACTGAGTTTTGCAAAAGATGGAATTATTATCTTAAAGAAAAAAAGATTGTATGTGAATGATATCCCTTTGTATTTCTGGTATTCCAAAGAGAGAACTTCAGCAGTATCAATTGAATCATTTATACTTCTGGTGGCTAGAGGAGTACCATGAAGATTTTAGAGGTCTTGTCTTGCAACCTGAGAAATATGCTAAGCCAAAATTCTGTACACTTGCAGCAATTGTTCAAAATATCTCTGGAGCTAACTTCACAGCTAGAAGTCTTCTTGTTCCTCTAAAATTTGTATCTTCACATTTTTGACCATTAGTATTTCCACACTGACAATTAGAAAAATCCATTATTAATGTGCACATTCAAATGTTGATTAAAGGATTTTTTTTTCCTAATGAGGATTTGGGGGCATGTTTATAAAAAAAATCAAAATTGATTTGGCAACACTGATTATATGATCTATGAATTTAGAGCGAGTTAGGCCGACTAAGTCCAAGTGAAATTGCTCAACAGAACATGGCCATCTTTACAATCTCTACGAATTGCTTGGTGAGATAATCCTAACCATTTTGCCGCAAAAAAACACTGAAGTCTCTGGTGGTCAAAGGTTAAGAGGTAGAATTTGCTCAGTGTTTCTTTTAATGAGTTAGAGATCAGTATTCTTTTATGTGAGTAAATTAAGGAGATCAGTTTCAAACTGGGGCTCAAGAGCATCTAGAAGTAGAAGGCCAAAAGAACAGATCCCTGTTGTTCTGATACATATATTGTTGCTGTTTTGCAAGTGTTTTACCAGTAGTAGACATCTGGAATAGGTGCCTGTGGGTTTTAATTCCATTCGATTATACAGGAGTTTAGTAAGTACAATACTCTAAGAAAATAAAACACTGGATGTAGGAATTCAGTTTCCAACTTTTCTTTCTCTCTACAGGAAACAGTTTTGTTCCAAATAATTAAAAACAAGAAAATCAGCATACTATGCAGAAATTAGAAAGTTTTGGAAGAAGGAAGTAATGTGCATATATAATGTGCATATTTGAAAATTTGCCTTTGAAAATTTGCCTTTTAGTATTACTCCCACTCAAATTTCTTTTCCACTTATTGCTACTTGCTAACAATTAGCTAAACTTTGTTCAATTTTATTAGCATTAACAGGAAAACAATAGTAGAGCGTCCAAAAGATTCAAACAGCAGGAAGATAACTTTGCCAAAAAACAGGTAAGTAAAAAGATTCCTTTTTAAAGCAGTGATAAGAAACTTTCAAAATCGTTTTATTCTGGATATGTCTGTGCTCTAAGCAGTGGGCAGCAAAAGACCAGATGACTAGTGTGGTTTAGAGACTGCTCACTGAACAGGAAACCGCAAGCTTCATTCTTTGTTCAAAAGTTGGTGCTAACCTAAATTATTTTATAATTCTAAGAACAAGGCATTTGAAGTCCAAAGATTAGGGCTGATACTTCATAGGCTTCACATTTTTGAGGGTAGATTCTCAGATACTAGATAAAATAAATGTGCACAAATGTAGTACTAATGCAATCCCTGACTGCACCTTTGTTGAGTATTGTTGTTTCTGAATAGAAAGTATGTGTTCACTTGCTGCAGTGAGCCATATGTGTTGCTGCACAGACTGATACAGATCTAAGGTCCAGAGGATGATGGTGAGAGAACCATCATCCAGGACACCAGGGTAAGGTCAACACCCAATTATATGTCTCTTCCATACTATATCAGCATCCAACTGGCCTGTATTTTGTATGACTGAGTAATGACAGGAGGAAAGAATATATACCACTTCATGGCTTGGGGGAACCATGATACCTATGTGGGTTGGTAGAGTGGGAAGGAAGCCATGCATAATGGTACAGCTGCATACTGAAAGCAGCTTAAGCTCTTATCTCCATAAGCAAATTCACCCCTGGAACAATTTATCAAATATGCTAAAGCATCGTATAAGGCTGTTACAATATTTACCTGCAAAGTTTATTTAATATATATTTGCAAAATCAGTAGATCCTTCTGTAACTGTGCCAAATTTGGTGCAGAAAGGAAATAAAATCGTAAGGTTCAACCCCAAATTGACAGATTCCCATGTTTGACAAATTATTTTCAAATTACAACTATTATCCCTGCTTTCAGTCATTTTAGTCTCTTGGAAAAGTTTCATAGAACAATGGCAATTTCTAATATTTACATTGATTTTTTTTTTCTTTTTTGTGCATTTAGATCTTGCCCAAATATATGTGCTGCAACAAATCTGGAATTAAATCCAAAAGGTAAAATTCTTTCTGCACTGAAAAAGGAAGCATTATAACATGTCTTTTTATAATACTTATTACTCGAAGTCTGTGATAATTTGTAATATTTAAGAAATGAAGGTTCAGAACCTTCCAAGATTATAAAAATTAAAATGAATTTTAAGAAAAACGTAAAAAGGTTGGATACCCACTAATAAAGAAAACAAAATCTGCTTAGCTCCAGAGTACCCCAAAATATTTTGACTTCATGATGTTGTACACTACAAAAAGCCATCAACAAATCATTGCCTTGCTGGAGACAGACAGCGTTACATTTTGAATAAAGTGGCTGATCACCTCTAGAAAACAGTTGAGGGAGCTTTTCATTTACCTATGCTTCCACACGAAGGACTCCCCACTTTTAAGACATTTTGTTTGTAGTTCCGAAACGATAGGACAATAACATATGATCTCCAGCTCTGATTCCACAACAGATTATGGTTAGTATTAAGCATGTGTTTTAATCCCGTTGGTTTCATAAGCAAAACACTGCTCCTACTCAAGTCAGTGGAAAATGATACTGTATTCTACAACTTTTAACTGAACTAAAACTGATATTTAATGCAAAACATATAAAAATACTTAACTAAATAGGGACACTACTAGCCAAATATATGTGTTTGATATACCACATGTTTATTGTGCTATGTGAAGTTTGCTTAAATCTATTCAATATCAAGATAATACAGAAGAAACAAATCTAGGGCTGAAAATAACCAGTTCTGCTAAAATAAAAGCCAGCAGTCTAGCATCTTATTGGAAATCTTTTATTGTATATAGATAATGGCTATATCACAAAAGCTTACCACAACTGATATTTATTCACATAACTTTTTCAAAGTCTCTGAAGAGAAGCCTGACTGGTCTTTTGCTTGGCCCTGGAGTTGAACCTATGCAATTTATGAAGCTTCTGTTTGTCCTGCTTGTCCCTCTAGATTCTAGAGGGAGATGCCAATATACTTAACAGGACAATCTTTTTAGATGGTACCTTTGGACTGAATACAAAAAAAAATGATTGAAAATTCCTGTGCAGGTTCTTCTTTGCAACATTCCGAGCCTTTATTTTTTTTTTCCTATTGAACAGGTTTGGATACACTCTACAAGTACAACAAAGTTTATTAAAACATAACCCGCAACACTTTATCACCATCTGTATCTGTCTGAAATACCGCAAATAGTGACTAAAAAAACCACGGCACGTTCATAGGCTCACTGAAGTCTGTGGGAATAAATTTAGCTTCTGCCTTCTCACTTAAATAAGGAATGTATTTCTAACATTAGGCTTTCATGCCCTTTTGCACAGAATCTTTTTGGTCATTATGAAAGACAAGCAAGGTTGCCACAAAATGCATACACTTTTATTCCATTGTAGATTAAAGAAAAATTCTTTACTTTCCTTTTGTCCTTTGACATCAGCCATTCTCTGTCAACCGACAGAAAACACACTCACACATATGCCATAAAAATATAACACCTTATTGTTGTTATAATGGATATAACATCATCCTTTAATAACAGGAGGAGCAGTTTCCATGTGCTTTGCACTCCTCAGCTAGAACAAAGCAAGTATTTGGGAATTTACCTCATATAAAGGAAATATCTGCAGGATAGTCTCAACTCCACTTCTCTCTTCACTCGTTCTATAAAGACGTTGTTCTCGACAGCAAGGGAGAGGGAGGGCTGCAGTTCCTCCAAACTCTGGTCATCCCTGCATAAGTGTAGATTATAGAGTAACCTGGACATAAAGTTATATATTGATGATAGGTATCAATAAATCATTCCAAAGGCTTGTGTCAAACAGTCCACTTCTAGCATTAAGCTGTGAAATATGGCTAATAGAGTTGTTTACCACTGTTATTAATTTCCTATTGTAGAGTATGGAGTAACCTGTTTTTTATTAATAGAAGTAAAAAGGCTACACCTTAAAGACACAGACTGCATCTTATCATCATTATTCTGATACTATCAAATTACACTCTCCTCTGCATCAGTTTTCCTCTTTAATGCCTTTGATTTAACTGGGCTTAGTTCTGATCTTAACTAAGCAGAAAATCAGACAGCTAGTTTGCATGAGTAATTCTCCCTGTTGCGAATGACTTCCTGAGTAGACGTAAAAGTACTACATGCACAATATAAATGAACATTCAGTGCCATCTGCTGGGCCATACAAAACCCTGCAAGGCCAGGAGCATGCACTACTGAGAATTTAACAATAGTGACAAATTTAAGTCAAGAGTACTTTCAAAACACAGCTGAGGGTCATGGGGTGCTGCCCATCATTCACATGCTAACACAGAGTAGAACACCTGTGCATGGAGTAGATCTGGTTTCACCTCCCTCCTCAGCACAAAAGGGTTTCTGTCCACACTTCTCCCTTCCCTGTAAGAATTACAGCATGCTGTAATTATATGCTTATAGGCTAGGCTCTGTAGAAGCCTGGCTGTGAAATCAGGCTATTACATAGACATGGATGGCTAAAGACAGGCTAAGCAAGGATTGTTACAACAGTCCAGACAAAAGCACTTATTGGGGAAGGACTGGATTAAATGTGTAAAACAGATTAAGGGCAGAATTTGGGAGTCTGTTCTCAAATCTATGTGCTCTCTTCTCTTGTTCACCAGATATTTGGCCCTGTAACTCATGCTTTCTTAGCTATACCATGATACAACTACCACGGGCAGCCATCAGCCAGAACACCTTATAGCTTGGTATAATTGAACTATTCTTGATTTGGGGAAATACAGATTTGGAGCTTCTTAAACTGAAACCATGAGTCCCATTTTCTGGGCAAGTGCTCCAAGTGCTATGCTGTAACAGAAGAGACATCAGCATAACTCCTCTTCCAATTCAATCTTGAAATCAGAAAGTCAAATTGTATTCTGTTGCTAAAGGAACAATATATGTTGCTGTTCATGAGAGGGATTTTCAGGCCAAGATTCCCAAGCTCACATTTACAGTTCTGAGACAGGCAGCTAAACTCAGATGATAGATAAGAATTCAAACACATCCTTCTCTGAGTATTTTCTGGCTGGTTTGGGCACACTAGTGGCTGTCAATCCCAGTTCCAGAAAGCTACTTCCTTGTGCAAATTCATCAGTGGATTTGCCTCTTCTCCTTTGTTTCAGTTCTTTCTCTGTAAAACACTGTGCAGGTCACTGATTTCTATTCCTTTATATAAACTATTAGTTATTGTATCATTTTCTACAGAATGACATCTGCTGTCATTTTTCCTTCATTTTGTACAGAAAACAAGAGAAGAAATATTCCTGCTTGTACATACAATTTCGTAAGTATCATAGTATTTTCCAAAAATTTCAGTTTTCTTTCATTTCATATGTGTGTTAATACCATCTCAGCTATAATGCCGGTTACAGAAAATGTAAATCTGTTTGTTAGTGTAACATAGAACATGAGAATATTTTCAGTATATGTAAGAACTTTTAATTTGTTTCAGTGGGCACTAGATTAGGAAAGTGATCCACACACTAGCTAATTATCCATTTACGGTAAGTACACCCTTATCACAAGATCTGAGTGAAATTAACAGGAGTCAAGGTGAACAAGCATAGAAGTCATAAATCTGGAGGTTTAATATGTATGCAGTGTTAATGAAAACTGAAAAAAGTAACAGTAAACTTTTTAACAACTTATTTGTATCTGAAAGCTGATTTTGAATGTCAGCTATCAAGAGATATAAGAAAAGACTCTGCAAATGCATTACAAGACAGAAAGATGAAAATAAAGTGCAGGTCTATCGCTTAACTGAAGCTGAACAAATAAAGGATGACTAAAGAAGGTTAATGTTTTGGCAAAGAAGGGAATGCTTTGGCTGCATCAGGTTTCATAGAAGAGTTAATTGTGATCAGATGCTATATGCAATTAATATCAACTAGAGGGTGGTAATAGCACAGACCAGGACAGGAAAAGAAGAATTGAGAGAATGTTTATTTATTCTAAAGTACTTAAGGATGTAGTTGAAGTAATTTCTGAGCCATTAATTGATTATCTTTGGGAGTTCTCCAAGGAGTCATGAGTTCCTAAAAAAATGGAGGACAAAGGTAACCTCAGTTTCTTACAAGAAGGAAAGCAGACCCTAAACGTATGCTGCATACATGGCAAGCCTATTAAAGAAAGTCAATGTGAAAGCATTTTTTGGAATAATAACTCTGATTAAGAAAACAAAAATGCTATCATGAAGAACAACTTCCAACATAATTTCTTTCTTGGTAGAAATATTGGCATAGGGGGGAGAAGAAAAACAGTAGATGTGATATCTTGATTTTTTTAGGTTTTTGACATTTCCCAGAAGACAATCTCATAAGCAACTATGGAAAGTTGGTGTAGGTAAAATTTTGCAAACTGTTTGCACAACTTATTGAAAATATATCCACACTCAGTCTGGTTAACAGTTTGCTACCAAACTGGAACGAGATATCCAGCAGAATACCCTGCAAATCCAGGTGTCCTGCAGGGGTCTGTCCAGTGTATGGCAGTGTTTTTATATAATGTGTACTGCTACAAAAAGGCAAACCTTATCCTGAAAGGGACTGTCGAGAACAGGGTATGTAACCCTTGTAAGTTAAGATTCAGTGCTGGGAAGATTTCATTGAAATTTTCTATCTACTTTAAGATTTGATGTTTTACTAAAGATATGTACAAACAGGAGAGAATCCAGAGGAGAGAAACACTGAGAATAAGACGTTCAAAATCCTTTGTGGTGACTGACAACTCAGAAGAGCTCTAAAGAATTGTTCCTATTTAGTCAAGGACTGAGAAGGCTACAAGGAAATATAATGTTATAGACATTAAACATAGTAAACATTGAAATAAAGTGGATGGTAATGAATTGTTTTTAGTGCCCTTGGATGCTAATACAAATTCGTATAACTTGTAGCACTTAAAAAAAGGAAAGCATTAACTGAAAAGGTAGTTAACTCATGGAAGAAGGCACCTTGGGAACCTATTGATTTCCAGTTAATAGTCAATTCAAGAACAGTTTAAAACAAAAATCAAAGATCCAGGTATGCTATGAGTGAGACTGAGTCATTGAGTATCCTCAGCTGGGTTCACATTCTAGTAATTTCAGCTCTGTGCTGTTCATAGATGTGTCTTCCCTAACGAAGCCAGCACGTATGTTCCGACATATAAACAGGCAGTATAGAGGGTGGAGCAGGACTCCAGGAAAAAAACTGTAACAAACTGAGTACAGTGGTGTAGACACATCTGGAGACATATTGAGGCACTCAGCACCATCTGGAGTCACTCTCAGCACCATGTTTATGTGAATTTTACTGTTCAATATATACTTGCTCTCTTGCTCATTTGGACTGCAAATTTGCTAGCACACCACTCAGGATTAAAGTTCTAAAGATTAATTCACAAAAACAGCGTATGTTTTCATTTTAAAACATGATGTACATGATGAGCTGGGTTTATATGTACATGTATGTATACACATACACTCTTGCAAGTAGCATGTGTAAACAGTCAGTACAATACAAATACCACATAAACGGTATTATAATGAATGGCATAGTTTGAAATGTCTGCACTGATGAAAAAATTAAACACAGCTGATTATATTTTGAAGAGTGGTAACAGGCAAGATTCACAGAGAGACCTAATCCATCTCCATAGCTATCCAAATAGCTATTTTATGAATCCAAGTCTAAAATTTAGATCCTCAGAACACTTGCTCACCTACTTTCCAACCTCTCAATCTTTATCAGAAAATTTCCTGTGCACCAAAATGTCTGCTTCTGATTATTAACTATTCCCAAATATGAAATTAATCTTGGACTTAAATTTATTTGTATTATCTGTTATATCTCTTTTCTTCTATCCAGAGCAAAGATTTGACAAGAAAGGGCAGCAATGAGTTAAAATCCTCCTCCAAAATATCTCCTGAGGAGGAAGGGGATTATGAGACTGTAAGTAGTTCGACTCTGGAGGCTATCCATGCTTTGAGAATTCTTCCTGCCAAGCCTCTACAAGAATCTGAATATGCAGGTAACTTTCTGTGTCTGCTAAAAGTGAGCTAAATCCAGATATAAATTAGGACAGTACAGATTTGGTGTTTTCAGTCTGGTTATTTTTCAGAATAAATTAGCTCAACTGAAAAATAAAACACTGGCAGGCAAGAGAGGAGCCTTATCTGCATCTTCTTGTTCAGTTTCTTATTCCTCCATTAGATTTTGTTAACTTAATACTCCCATGCTGCTTTTCTTAATTTTAGTATTACCTAAAATAATAAGAAGAAATTCTGTGATCCCATTCTACCTGGAATCTGCAAAGAAGTGACTGGTCAAATTCACAACTAGTTCAGTAAAGCCAACTGCTAATTAGGCCAAGAAACTTTAAGATGGGAAACATGAAAAAAGATATGTGAAACTTTCCATCACGTGAAAATTAGCAGATGAATAAATATAACATTCATTTTAATGCTTCTTTCAATATCAGTAATAAGCAATTATTTTGAGTGTTTCTCTCAAGCATTCTTAACCTGACGAGGTAGCTACATTAGTCAAGCTTTAGTTTACTAAAGCTATTCTAAGCCACATTTAATTCCCAAACATAGAAAGTCAATTAACATCCAATTTAGGGAAGTGAAATATCATCTGAGCTATCATAGTGAGAGGCTATTATAAACACTTTATGGAGATTTTAAATCATTCAGAAATCGGCCAGCTGGATGAGAAGGGCAGAATCTGAGAAAAGGAAGAATGGAAAATGTAAGCCAAAAACATCTGTATGTTTCACAATGTATGTGAATGATTTGGTCCTGTTCCCATCAAAGCCAAGCAAAGATTTTCCTATTGGTTTTAGTGAAAGTTAGTTTGATGCTTAAAAAATGAATGGCATTTTATGTCAATAAATTTATCAGTGTGAGAGTAGATCACAGTACAGTCTGAACATCCAAATACTCTAAATTATGTTCCAAAGATTCATTTGTGTATTTTATATGGAAATCTGAAGTAAATTTAAAGTACTCTCTTCATCTTGGTGAGTAGTGGAGACTTTCATCATCAGTTGACATCTTTCTTTTTTTTTTTTTTTTTTTTTTTTTTTTAACATTAGGTTGTCCTGAAGTATAGTTTATATTAAAAAGACATAATTTTTGTTTTATGGTCCCAGAGAACAAACATTAAACAAAAGGTTCCTCTTTAGCTATATGTTATGCCCAGTAACTGTAATGGCAGGGATACAATTGTGAGGAAAGGTCTGAAAGTACATTACAGAAGGCAAAATACAATGATAACACCCTATTTTACCATCTTTTCTAGAACAATAAAAATGTTCTTAAGATATAAAGTTAATTATTTTAAAACAATTGCTAGCAGGCAAGGATATTTGTCAGTCTGTGCATTTATTTTAGATGGTTATGGGTGCTGTGTTTATTAAAAGTTAATGTAAAAATTTGAAATGTTCTCTAAAGAGTAAAGAAAAAAAAACACATACAAGAATGCAGACAGCACTACCAAGAACAAAGACTCAAGTAAAAAATATTCACTATTTTATTCACAGATGAGGCAAACATCTGCCTTAACTGTGTAACAGCTTAGGAAGGCTTTTTCTTACCCACAGTGAGGAGGTTAACCATAAAACTTTGTTCCCATGGTCATGCTTATACCCTCCATATAGTTACTAAAATAACAGGGAAGAAGTTCCATGAAGAAAAAATTAAAACACTGTAAAAATCTTCAGGTACCTGACCTGAAAAACACACTTTTAACATAAAAATCTCATATATTTTTAAAAATATTACTGAATTACTGAAGTTTGCTCTTTCTTCCTCTTTTACAGACACACGTTGTTTAAAGTCTTTAGGTACCACTTCCCATATGACTAACCAGCACACATCTTCTCAGCCTCCTCAATACCTGACCGTAAGTAAAGATCTTAAACCCAATTCACAAATATATTTCCTCTTTTCAGTGATATTGCTTAAAGTTAAGTGCAGTCTAGATAAAATAACAAATAAAACAAATAACATTTATTTTTTACAAGTTCACAACAGCTGCATCATGTTCCTGTTTCACTTTGCAACAAATATTGCTGGTGTTAGCCTTGTAACTTATGGGAACGAAAGCAACTGTATCTATTTATATATATCTGAATACAGACATATCATACCTATATTTATGGGAGACAGTCAGCCCCACAACTGTGCTTAGTGCTTAACCAAACCCCTTTCACTTACTAACTGCCTAAGATCAAGACTGGATCTACAAAGGAAGCATTTGGAGGTATCTCAGTCAAGAACGACGTGGTTTCTGTTAGCTATAGTTTCCATGTATGACTAACATCACATCTTTATTTTATTTTATTAACAGAAACACACGTCTGTTCTAGAGGGGAAGAGCGTGCCAAATGTTAAAGGTATAATACAACTTTTTGCGATCAGAAATAATTTTGTATTTCAAATTATGAAAAAGGCATGCTTTTCAGAACAGCAGCCACTTTCAAAAATAATCATAGGGAGGATTCTAGAATACTATTTCAACTACCTAGCACTGAAGAAATTACTTACAAAAGGGGATACATTTTATCTCATGAGCCCCCTGTTCCTCAGGAGGAAAAGTCATTCTATCGAAAAATCAGCTTGTCCTTTTTCTCTAAAATTATAAGCATGTAAGAGTTAAAAAAAAAGAAAGCCTACATTATAACAAGCCTATTTCCTGGACTCAGATACTATATTATATTCTCTTTAACTTTCTCATATGCTTATGAAATAACCTGCATCTTCTAAACAGTTTCAACTAAAGGCTGTTAGATTCCTGCTGTTCTTTTCTTCTTCCTCCTTGTGCCGTCTTGCCTTTTCAACTCCCCATTCTGTGAGTGTTTCTACCCTTGTAGATCCTAGTGGCAGCGTGGAGCTGTGCTCTGGCAGGTGTAGGCTGGGGCCTTGCTGCGCTGTGCTGTAGCTCCTCTGCAGCTAGCGATAGCAATGGTGACATCTCAGATTTCAGTAAGTATTACTAGAATCTACTTGGCCTTTTGTATGATTGCTTAGACAAGGAAGTACATTCTACAACATAATCTAATGATCATTTTAATAGTAGTATCATCTAGAATAATAGCTATTAAGGATTTACCACCTAAGGCTGACAGTGTTCTCCAACTAAGGATACGCAAAATTAATTTATCACCTAGTACACACTTGTTTCTCTATTGCTTTGCCATTAACTGTTTCAAAATTCTATAATTCTGAGACACAAATACATCTTTTTTATTTGTCCTGTTTTGTTTTTTATGGTGAAATCCTAGACGCCTATATAATTCTTCAAGCATTTAATGAAATGTCCAACTACTGAATCTTTTAAATTACGATTTTATTATAAGTTTATTTTAAAAGTACATTTCTATGTATATTTCTACATATTTATATACTTTAGAGATAGCAATACCTCATGCAGTCAGCTACTGAAGCATTAAATATTTGATTCACCTTAAAAGGATTTTTCTGTTATCATTTTCAAATCTCTCAACCATACACCCAAGTATGGTCAAAAAGAATGAAATTGTCAAACCAGGAAAATATGATCACTTTCTGTGCTCACACAATAGCATTATATTTGACAAAGTAGAAATATAATGCAAAGAATTCAATACATGCAGGATTTATTGTTCCCCTTTTAGTTCATGCTGTCATACCAAGCACAGAGTCAAACAAATTCCTATAGATTTTGGGCAAGTAAGCAGTATATACATAAAGTTTGCAAAAATGAAAGGTTAGACTGAATCCTGTGAGCAAATATTGATATAGTTTGTACAAAAGCCAAATTAAGAGAAATTCTTAGCAAGATAGTTTCAAAATCAACAGAAATCAGTAGGAATGCTCCCACTGACAGTTAGCCAGTTTAGATGTAACCCCAAACTCCACAACGATTTAGTAGCTTGGATTTACACGTTTATCTGCTTCCACAGAATATGTGCTGAAATTAAGGAAGAGAGAAAGATGGTGCAGGCAGGCAAGTTAAATTCTGCAAGTTTGAGAATCTATCCTATACATATTTTTCAACACCTTATGCTTATACAGGAATCTTTTTTTATTTTTAGTTAGTAACTATGCTGTTATTAAATATACCTTAACACTTATTCTTGTGCACAGTGCTGTTGAGTGGCTTTGCCACAAGATGGCATAAACAGAACAGAAGATTTTTTCATCAGTTATTTTCCAGAATTATTAAATATTTATTTATAATTATTTTAATTAAGAGCAATCTGTTATGGTTTTCTTGAAGCAGAATTGAAGATCTGTTGTGTCTCTTTTTGCATTAGCTAGGATGTCAATATATAGAATTTATGAAAATATTTTCAAAATAAAAACTAATTCAACTAGAATTTTTTTTATTATTTCTAAGATGTCCTATGTTCATTTAAATAATCAGGCATACTGTGGTAAATTTGTATAGAAAATAACATAGATTTTTTTTTATTGCTTTACAGGATTTTAATAGATTTCTATACAAAATCAAATTAATTAGCCAAACAAAATGAGTCCTAAACAACCTGATAAACATACATATAAAATTTCTGAGCTACCTTTAAATTTACAAAGTATCTGAAAAAAATATCACTATTAAACATTTTATTCTAAAAGCTAGAGGACAATCAAAGTTCACTCTGTTTTACCAAATATCACAAAAAAATTTTGATTTGCTTTATTTTGTATTTCCAGATGAAATAACCAAAAATACTTGTTTTTCCAGATTTAATTTTTAGCTATTCCTTAGTTAATCCTCTTACAAAATGAGTGTTTGTGAGTGACATTAGAAAGAATTACTTGGCTATAAAAGATAAGTTTCTCAACATTTCTATGATCACCATAATTGTCTGAGTATGCTTAGTCTTATATTTTATATGGAGAGAAGCACAAATGGTTCAGAATGAGGTATAAATTGCACCTGCAACCATTTGTGAACTATCCCCCAAAAAAGGTTAAAGTGCAGAAAGAACAATATCCACTCCACTTGCATTAAGCTTCATTCAGAGCCTGTTGGTGTCATGTGCAGAACAGCTATCAGAGAAAATACACATTCAAGTTTCTCACATACCTCAGTATTTGATTCAGGCTGTGGCTTGGCTTCATTCACACAAATAACAGTCCTTCACTGAATTTCACAAGTTTCCAGGCCTTGCATGTAGGTGCACAGATATGCACACATACAGGGTGTATGTGTGAGGATGTGGGTAGTGCTGTGTCTGGACATCAGTGCTGTGTCTGGACAGCGAGGCACTTCTCACTGTCATTCCTACAGTGCAGTAGGTTGTCACTTCACAGATTTATCTCTGGGCACTTCAGTCCATGAGGCCTGCTGATAATAAATACCAAAATAAAACTGTATCTTTATTTGTGATTTATATGGACAGCACTCTATTTACAATTATTACTAATTATCTTTAGGACAAAGAGCGAACATAAATGAATGCCAGGTAAGCAGAATCTCTCATTAATTACATTTTTTTGCAGATCATTTTGCCATTGAATATATGGAGAATGAATTTTTAAAAGCATGCTCCAATTTGCTAGCACTAACTTTTGCTCCCCAAGAATAAGAGCACACTATTATCTGCAGTTCTACATTATTTCACTCATTTGCATTCATAGCTTATATAGCAGTCTTTTAAAACTCAGTGACTTAAAAATGGAATATTAAAATATGTGCTATGTCTAGCATAAAAAAAAAACCTTTTGACTATTGACACAGGTATGTCTTATTTAATCTAAATTTTTGTCTTCCCTTGTACTGAAACGAGGAAGAAAAAGCTTACATGTATTTTTGTTTCTTCTCTTCTAGAATCCTACACCTCCTCCAAGGTAAGATCACTTAAGAGATAGCTTACATGCATTTCCTGAAAAGTATGCTTAAGGAATGTTCGTGAAGTCTCACACCTATTTGCTTCACTTACGTTAACAACATGACTGGAAGTGGGCAGACATCATTCTTCTACCTGGTTCAATTTGGACATTTCTAGCTTCTGAAATGCAAGGAGGGAGAACAAAAAAAATGAACCAGAAGTCTTCATAATTAAATCTCAGGCCTGCATAGTTGAAATCAACTTGACTGAGAGTAAGACCAAGAAGCCTTGAATCTGATTCAATCCAGACTTATATTATTAGGAAAAACCTCTGTTGATTTGTATTGGTGTCTGAGGCTCTGTTTAACCTGTTAATATTGTTTTCATTGACCCTGAAATCTTTTGCCTTTTTTTTACCACAAATCTAAATCATGTCCACAGAAATCAATTGGAATTTCACCACTTAAATAGGTCAAACTCTATTCCATGAATATGTATGCATATTTTTTTCTGTGATATGCCCAGAAATAAAAATTAATCACTTCTCGATCTTTTCAACCTCAAACAATAACAATTGCTCCAATTAAGATTTACTTTCAGAAGGTAGTCTGAAAGCTTATTCTTAATGCCTATTGAGTGCCATGGAAACTGTAAACAGTGTTAAAATATGATTAGCATTACAGACATGTTCAGATTATTCCTTAATTAAAATATGTAATAAAACAGTAAAAAGAAACAGCTTTACAGATTCAAATTGTAAAAGTGCACAAATATAAACATTCTTATTTAATTATTCTACAGTGTTTCACTATTTTGTTCTATTTGTGTTACGGTAGCTACTATAGATTTAAATTTTCTCCCCTGACTTAATACTGGTCTATACCATACAAACACACAAGGCTGTGCTGTAAGGAACTCATTGCTGTTGGCTGTGTATACTGGCAGTGCGGAATGAGTGCACCTTCAGTTTTATTTGTTCAAGCAGATCTCCGTGCTACAAATAACTACACAGTTTCTACTTTAGAGCTAACGTGTGCCAGGCTGGTTTCAGAGCATAGGCAGAGTGAGCTCAAATCTCCCAGAAATGCTGGGTACCTCTACGTTAAGAGTTTTCTGGGATAAATAGTATCTTCTCCTAGATGTGTCTGAATTGCAGTGCATTCCCTAGCTGAGCCTTATACACAGCCGTATCTACCCACAAATATTGACACTGGAGAGCTGTCTTTGGTACATAACTTTGAAGTGTATGAAAACAGTGTTATGTGGCACAAAACGTAGTACAATAATGTCTTGCAAATGTAGAGTATTATCCAAAATTATCATTAATTTTGAAAGATCTGAATAAGATCCTAGACCTGAGCTGAGGTCAGCATGAGTATATTGAAACACTCTTGGAAAATTCCACTATTTTTCTTTTTGAGCCTGCACTTACAACACAGTCCTTGTGCCTCCTTTATATCCTAGTAATTCTTCAAATTTTTCTTTTACTTTTTTAGGCCTCTAAAGACACTGCCAAAGCAGTATCAGCCACTTCCTCCAGAACCGAAGATAAGCAGCCAGCTTTCTCACACACAGAAAACGTTCAGCCAAGCTCATACCTTTCCAATATCAGCAAAAATCACAAGGTAATACTATGTTCTATTTCAAACACTGAAGTTTCTTTACACTAATTTCCTGAGAATCAAAACACTCTCCTTGGTAAAACCATGAGACTACCTCCATCACATCTCTGCTTTTACTGAAGAATAAAAATGTTGATTCTTTAGACAGCTGTGAATAATCAAGAGTAGTGGTATTTAGTGTAATCTGACACTAAACTTTATAAAGAAAAAACTGCCAAAATAATGGTAAAGTGAAGGAGTGGAAAAGTAGGTGGAATTTTTATGAACATGTTTTGTAAGTTTTGTCCTACTTTTTCCCACTAACACTTAGAGGTTTTGCAACCACTTCTGAGTAAAAACAATCGCACTTGCTTAGCACAGAACCAATTGACCAAAAAACACACTGAACATTCCAGAAACATCCAGATAAACAGTTCATATCCCAAGAACATTATATTCAGAAAAAGAAATGACTTATCTGTAGCCAGAAATCTTGCTCCAGGCCATAAGCCCAACCGATCCAGACCATGAGTCACTTCTTGCCCTTTCTTTACGTGCTCCCTCCCTCCTTACTGGACACACAGAGAAGGCAGGTTACAGGCTGCAGGAAATGTCTAGGGAGGTCACTTCTTGCTATCCTTTAGACCAGGACGCCACAGCTCTTCCTCTGTCATACGCCGTACTTGTTCACTCACCCTCTTAACATGAGAGTGTATATGAGGGCTGAGTCGTGTAGCAGGGACCACTTGTGTCCAGGCGCATGATCAAACACGCGTATGTTAAGCTACCAGAAGGCTTGCTTCTTGCCACATGTGTCTAGTCGCATGATCATGTATACACACTTGTCATGTACCTGGTTACACGGGTGCTCCTGCTGTGTGACTAAAGTGCACGTCCAAAAATGGGGAAGGCAGCAGACACATACTGGAAAATCAGGGCTGATACACATCCAGGGGCCACAAAGTATAATGCTCAAATGCCTCTCTATGGAAAGCTGTTTCAGCCAGAAGTTTGGGCACAACTGATCTATGTCCATTTTGTCCATCCTTTTATAAGCAGTTCCAATTTTAATTAGTCAAGATGGATTCTTTTTCATTTCACAAAGTCACTATAGTGCAAATCCTACAGTCCAAATCCCACAGAAAAAAAAGAAAAATCTTACAAATCAATGAAGTAATGTTCTGCTTAAAGTATATATTTAAGAAGCCTGCTGTTGAGGATGATCTTTTTTTTTCCTGTACGATGCTTAAATTATTTCATGGAATAGGTTCCAAAAGCTGTTAGACATTAAGACATTTTATTAATATGAAGTAGCTTCATACTCAGATGCATAACCTGACCTATAGCTGAAAGTTCCAAATCCCATGACTGATTCTTCAGTCATGCAGTTGCTACAATATCCTTCCCCTTGGTAGGGCAGTATATAAATTGAAAGCTCTGTGAGAACTATTATGAGTTGTGTTTGCCAGTAGTCATTAGTGTGCAAAGCACTTGGATTTGAAAAGTCCTATTATAAAGCCAAATTCTGTAATATAAATACATGACATTTCATATTCTGGAAGTAAAAGAAAGCAGCAAAAATCTTCATTACCAAACTTCACTTCACATTGCAGTTATAGATACCAGCATGTTTCTAATAGTTTTTTTCTTCAACTGTAATTTTTTTAATCACATGAGTATGAGAGGAGTGGCACAGACCAAGATTGGGAAAGCACTTTGCAGATTTCCCACACGAGCCTAAACAGGCATTTCACCTAAAATACCTGTCACTTGTCTTCAATCCAGTCCCAGAATTGTATGGTAATACAGCCATTATCAGCTAATGTAAGCAACTGTAAGCAAAGTCATCCAACTGCAGACATGATTTAGGACTGCAAGATCCATTTTTCCAGCAAGGATTGGAAGACTTAGAAAATTATACACATCGTTGTTTTTACATTCTGTAAATAGCTTCATAAAATATTAGGCCTGTATAGGATCACAGAATGTATCTTAGAAGCTTTGGTGAGATGCAAGCTTTTACATGCCTGTGGTATTTAGGGCATTTCAATGGTAAAGCCCTTCATGGTAGAATCTATTTTTGAAAATACACCGTTATTATCTCTTACCTTTACCATGCACCCAGTATCTTGAATGTAGACTTCTCATGTCAAATAATGACCTTGGTGAACACACTAACCAATTGCACAAGCTAACACAAAGACAGCCATCCAAATGCCAAACAACTCCTCTCCTTCCTCTTACACTTGCAGGAGCTTTCCTCTAACAGATCATTCAAAAATTCTTGCTCTTAACTGTTAGATGCTCTGCCCATACTTGTTTTCAACAGAGAAGCACAGAAGAGACGTGTTTTCACTGAATAGGTGTTGAAAAACGGGCCCCAGGGTTTCCTGTACAGTAGCTTCCTTTTACCTTCTCTCTGACTGATTTAACAAAATAACTCACTGTCTAATTTTTTTTTATCCTTGTGGTAAGCTAAAAAGGGACAGGATTCTGGAGCCTTAGAAAAACTTAATAGATGTCTATCCACACCTTATGTTCTAAATAACTTCTAAAAGTTGGTCGTAATCTCTCGTATAATGAGATTCAAGCGGCTAAAAAGCACTTTTCAAAATTACATCTTTAAACTATTAAACATAATTATCATATGTCAAAGCTACACAAAGGTAGCCTGTGACAAAAGATACAGAAGCAAATCCTATTGCTGACTTTCATCAGACCACTGAATTAATCTGTCAGATTTTACACAAAAAGAGTCAGGGTCCTGGTACCATCCTTGATAGGTGACTAGTGTGATACTCAGGTGGTGCAGCCATCAAAATTAGAACTATTTAATGCCAGCTTGCACAAGTCAGGGTTTTACGTTGATGATAGAATAGGCTGACCTGTGAACTCTTGTATAAATCTTTTGGAACAGGCTAGGAAGAAGGAGTTCTGGTTCTCCGGGAACAGAACTATTTTTTTGAAATATTTTCTGATGATTTTTCTTACAAGAAGATGTGCCTGTTGTTCAGGTGTATCATGAGAAGGCATAAACAAACTCTAATATCTACTTGAATCAGGACCTTGATGAGCATTCTGTATTTCTCGTCACCTGTTTGTATCTTGAGTTCTTTTTTGTGTCTCCTTTCTTCTACGCTTTTCATTCTACCACTGGCTCATTTTTGAAACTCTTCGATCTTCAAGGAACTTAACTCCATTTACAGCCAATGTTAAATTTGTGAAAAAACTTTTTGTCATGAGATGAAAGTATTGAAGAAAGCTCATAATCATTCAGATCTCCTTTCCCCTCCTCCCAGAATAAATCCTTCATAAGGACTTTTCTCATTTACCGTAGTGAATTTGGTAGATGTTGTTCCTTTTTATGGACCTTTTCCTGCAAATAATTTATGTAAAAAATAGCCACCTTCTGAATTTATATACCAGTAATAAAATTCTTCTTTTGCCAAGGGATGTTAATTTTGCAGTGATAATGTAATCAAAGTATTTAAGTACTTACAGGTTTCTTTATTTTATGATAATGAAGTGTTTTGCATATAATTCTTTCTTTTTTAGACATCTATCTGTTAAGGAAATCAATGAAGTAAGTAATAATCTTTCTATATAATATTACCACAAAAGCATGCACAAATTATGTGATGGCACAGCATCTAATGTAAAAGTATTTCAGTCCATGACTTGGCCTATTAGGTAAAAATATTATAATAATCATATTTTTATTTGGGCAGAAATATGTCTTTAATATTTCAAAACCACTACTCTGTGAATGACAGATTAGTTCCTGAAGTTTCTTACAGAAATAAAATATACACATGGTGAAAAGCTCCCTTCCCAAGTTTCTAGATAAAAGCGTATCTCTCACTGCAAAGATTAACAGCGGGGACAAACATTGTATTTCAACGAAATACAGAGAAGGGAAATGATAGCGTTAGTAGAGCTTAAAAGTATTACACTGATGTAAATACAGGGGAATCTCAAACAAAAGGCGACCCTTTTCAAGAAGGACGAATTTTATAGACAGAATTAACCTTAGGTATTACCCCCCCAAGCCATTTCTCCCTCTCTTCCCCTGCAGGTATGGCTCCTCCTACCCTTTCCCAGGGCTTTGCAGCACACCTCCCTAACAGACCCTACAAAATCTGTCACCTCGGACAAATGGCTGCTTTGCCTGCAAAATAGCTCGGTCAGTCCCTGACAAGGGCACTGCAACGCTCCTCAGCCTCCTGGGTGAGCCGGTAGCTTCCCCCATTCAGACTATTCGCAGCCCTCCAAAGCAAGGCAGAGCGCTCACCGCCCCCTGAACCTGCACACAGCACGGCACCCTGCCTGGACGGACCAACCCACCTGCCATATGCCGGAGCTCACGTTCACACTCCATCATGTCCTCAAACACTTCCTCCTCCTCAACCACGGACAGCCCAGGAGGGCTCGCTATATCCCCCAGTTCGTGTCCTACCAACCCCAGCCTCCAACTAGCAGTCCACCTTCCTTGTGGCCAGTTTGCAGAGCTCACTGTTCTGCATCAAGTGCAGCTCTAGGCACAAGGCAGCTTCTAACACTGCCTGGTGTGCTCTCGACTTCAATGCGGTTGAAGCAGCAGTGCTGAGGTCCCGTATCTGACAGAGAGGCTAGAAAAGCTCTTCCCTCCCTCCTGCACCGCCAAGCTGACTACTTCTCTCCGGGCTTCCTCTTCCAGCACAGCTGCCTTTGTGAGGCCCAGCCACTCTGCAGCAGTTCCAGACCCATAGGCCTAAATAAAACATAAAGCAATAGGGCATAGAGCAAGTGAGGCTTTTTTCTTTTTTGGATCCAAGTCTCTGTAAAAAAGGCTTTTTTAAAGTGCCTTCACCTTCTACTCTGGCCAGTGAACTGAAGCAGAGGAAAAGGGTTTAGCAAAAACTTGATAGAAATTAATAAGCAATAACTTCTTAAGTGATTTTCTATAGGAAATAAAGCTAAATGTTAAAGGGTGTTTGCAAAATTCAGAAATAGTTGATAATTTGTAGCATTTTGTATTTCTTACTGAACTTTTTATTATTTTATATTTCCGTAGCACTTCTAAAATCTCATTACAAGAGAACAAAGAAAACTGTATCTACACTACTATAAAGTCCAGTCCTCCTATCATGAAAACTGTCACAAATCCATATACTGATCTAGCTCTAATTTTAAAATCCTTTGAATTTTTGTTCTTCACACTTTTGAGTGGGAGACTGTCCCAGAATCTTACTTTTCCCATAGTTAGAAACCATTTTATTTTGCAAGATTTTTACAATACAGGTTTTGATTGCAATATTGTAATAAGCATTTAATGCTAAAAAAAAAAAAAAAAAAAAAAAAAAAAAAGATATTGGCAAGAAAGATAATGTTTTACCTTGGTACACAAAAACCTTTGTCTTGTCCTAGATGCTGGTCCATTACAGAAACAAAATATGAGAACAACCCCCCCAGGACAACAAAATCTTACATCTGTAATTAATATTTCTGACGTGGCACTGTACAGCTGCCCAAATATTGCAGCTCATAATAAGCTCATAGTTTGGCAGACATTTTAAGGAGAAATATTGTACATGTCATTACATGAAAAAGAAAAAAATTAATTTGGATCACTTCACATTTATACAGCTCCTAAGGCATAAATAGTTTCAGTGTGACCTGAAGGAGTGTGACTTTATCAAGGTTGCAGACACCAAACTGCAGGTCAATGTGCTTGAGAGCTGGACTACCATTCACGGGAACCCAGACAGGCTAGTGGAAAGGCAGAAAAGGAACCTCATGAAATTCAACAAGGACAAATGCAAAGCCCTGCACCTGGGATGGACTAACCCCCTGCAGTACTGACAGGCTCAGTAGCAGCTATGCTGAAAAGGACCTGGGGACAGTAGGCTAAACATAAGCCATCAGTTTGCCCTGGTAACTAGAAGGCTAACGGCATCCAGAGATGTATCAACAGAAGCAGAGCCAAGAGATCAAGGGAAGGTATTATTCCCCTTTACTCATTAGATAACATCTGGAATATTGTACAAGACTGGTGTAGATAGACCAGAGTGGGTCAGCAGAGGACTGGAAAACCTGCCCTGTAGCAGGACCTAACAGCAGCTTTCCATTGCTTAGTTAAAGATTACCAAGAAGGTAGACCAAGGCACTTTACCGAGTGCACAGTGCAAGCACTCTGTAAAGTCATCACAAATTGAAACTGGGGAGGCTTCAACCAGCTAGATGAGAAAAAAATCAGTATGAGGGTAAGTACTGGAAGAGGTTGTCCAGAGAGGCTGTGAAATTTGTGGTATTGGAGGTCTGCAAGATACAAGTGGATGATAATCTAAGCCCTGGTCTGATATCATGGCTCACCTTACTTTGAGCGGGAGCTTGGACTAGATACCTGCAAAGGTCCCTTCCAACCTGAATGATGCTATAAATTTCTAATTAATAGGAAAATATTTTGGGGGCAATAACTGTTAAGGAAGACACAAGTAGCAACATCTACAAAGAGTGGAAGATTGTTTTCTTTAATGCTTCTGTATTAGACTCTTGTGTATCAAAATAACAAAATAATTACTATTCCAGTGTGAATCAAAGTAATACAGAAATACAGTGAAAATTTATGAGTCAAACACTAGTCCCTAGACATGTATCTATCATTTACTTGTTTATAACATAATCTGCTTGATTAACACTGTCTGCATAGTGACTTTGAATGAAATAATAGCTACCATAATAAGAAAAATAATTGTACTATCAGTCAAGGAACCTTGAAAATAAATGACAGATTTTAATCTGTGGATTGTATGTCTCCAGTATCTCATTGATATAAGATCAATGAAGGAAATACCTAACTGTAAGTTAAACTAATATACAATAGTGATTGTGAAATGGTTTTCTAGAAGTTCAGTTATAGCTCTAAAAATTCAAGTCTACTTGTTGCCAGCGAATTGAGCTCAGAATTCAGTCCAAGTTTCTGACAAAGTGATGAACATATTTAAGTATTCATAGTGGTATGTCTGTAACTTGTTTTAAAGTCAAAAGATGTTTGGATCTGTTGTTGTAAATTCAAGCTGATGATCAAAAAATGTATGTATTTGTCATTTTATCATTTTATACAGGCACCCAGAAGAGAACAAGGTTAGTACATAATAATGTGATGTGAATTTGCTGTCTTTCCTTCATTTAAGAGTAGATCAGCTGAAGCAATCCGTATAGGAACCTGACATCTGTGCTGCTATATAGCATCACGCAGTCTGGCGCTGTATTCAGACTAGTAAGAGACATCCCTCAGGTATACTTCTGCTGAGAATGGAGAGATTTAGAGTGCCCTCTACAGTTGTGGAAGATATACTGGGAAAAAGGAATTCAGTGTGGTATTAACTACACCTACTTGGGCAACTAGAGCATCACATTTGTTCTGAGAAAATTAAAATCCTTGGGTCCTACTGCAAACATGACTATTGGAACCTGAAGAGGGAAGCCTGTGGATTAATTTGATCTGTGCAGAGATCATCTCCCTTCTTTCCTTCTTGCCTCTCCCCAGTAATTTGAAATTGGGAATTTTGAAATAAATATTTTTAAAAGTTTCAAGTTTTTAAAGATACAAATGGGCCCAAATCAGTTTTTTAAAAAAACATGTTTGAAAACCATCAATTCTTCAGACTTACTGTTTCTTCAGCTTTTAAAAACTAGTTTGAGCCACTCGCTGTGTATGTGTGCCCTGCTTGTTGACGTCCATGAAAAAATACATTACTCTGAAATACTCCAAGGGTAGATACAGGATAAATAATTTTTATGTAGTTTATATCTCCATATCAGTAAGTTCATAGTTTCCTCTGGCAGTTCCTTTTGAGGCATAAGGCAGTTGCCTGGTCTTTAACTAGAAATAGTGGCAGCTGCATTAATATACTCACTGCCTACTTATACCTGCCTATAAAATGGATTTATGAATCCTCCATACACTTCTAGTACAGCATTCTGCATTATTTACCTACATGCTAATCCATATCTGCGATCAACAAAGCCTGTAATATTCAGTGTCACATGCAATATCCAGTCCTAGTATAAATGTTTTCCATTGAAATCATTAGTTTAAAAGTCAGATTGATTGTAGCCTTTTAGCTTTTACTACTGAATTGTTTCCTATCATATATGAATTTAATGTAATTCATGGTAGTTGTTAGATACTGTCAAAGTTGCGCATGAGAGGAAATAATACCTTTTTTTATTATAAACAGTAGCAGATTTGGGGAAGAAACTTGAATTAAATTTCCAAGCAGAACAGTATAAACCAAAATATCATCCTGAAGACAGGTAGGAATATAAGAATTTAATGAGTATGTATGTACTGGATGCTTCAAAACCTAAACAGTTTGCACCTAGAAAACTGTACTTCACTATGCAATAAAAGCAAGATGATCCCACTTTCTGATGCCACATAGTGAAATATTATGTTTTGCCCTGAAGCATGGGAATAACTGTCTTTCAGAATTGCCTTCAAGCTATTGTAATTGCACATGCAATTTTTATCTTTAGTACTATACTACTGCACTACATATTTCCATCAATTTCCCTGATAGGATGTTAAATATACTATATAAAGAAGCCATGTCACCCCCAACCTCAGCATTTCCCCTCCCACATATTTTCTTTTTATACATGAAGAAAATATAGGTGACCTTCTGAAAGCCAGTTATTCCTCTGTAGAAGTCTGCCAGTTTCTCCTAATTTTCTGCTTTTCTAACCTATGCAAATCTTTCTTTTTTAAAGGCTTTTTTAAAATCTAAATCCACCACACCTCTCCCCTTCTTAAGCACTTGATGAACAAGAACGGATAGCATAGGATAACTTGAAGTGGTTTAGTATCTTTCCTAGACAAATACAGCCGACAGAAAACAGAACCTCTTGCCTAACCTTATTTGCAATGCTGGAGTGTCTCAGAGATAAAATTACTGCTTATACTAAATTTAGTAGTATTTGTGACTTGTTTTTTTGTTGTGTGGCAGCAGTGCACTTCCTAATGAAAGGGTTCTAGCTGGTATTTTTTAGTACGATCAATTGAGTACTCAGCTGTAGTCTAGAAAATCACAAACGACAGGGAACAATTGTTCATTCTCCTTTTGTAGAGGAAGACTGGTAGCAGCAGGTGAAATTAGGGGATAGGTTCAAAACAGACAAACTGTGAAACTCTTGCTGTAGAGAGTAAAAATTTAGAGAATTTCAAGAAGTGGCTAGGGAAGTTAATGGAAGGGAAATCTGTCAAAAGGCATTAAATATAAAACCACCACTGGATACCCGGGAAGGCCCTAAGCTGCAATTTGCTGAAGGATGAAAGGATACGCTGGGGAACATATGCACTGCACTGCCCACTATCAGAAATATTTGTCTAACATTACTTTCATTCATTGCTCTCTTCTAGAATTCCATGTCCACTAAAGAGTTCTAAAAATGTTTGCAGCTCAGGTAAGAACTACAGATTGCTTTGAAACATAAAACAGGAATGGATGAAGCTAGTTACAGTTACCTATACAAAACTGTGATATAATAAGAAACGAATCTGTGTTTCTGCGTGTGTATGTCTACACTGGGTATCTGCATGGAGTTAGTACAGAGGGACTGCTAAAGAGACATATCAGACAAAAAGTAAAACATGACACAGACAATAGTCATGAAGAAACAACAGGAAAGTTATGTGCTTGGCTATACACCTTTGACTAGTGCAATCTAAGAAAAATTCATTCTCCCCATGGCTAACCTAGAATCAGTGTTAAACCATTAGAGAACATCATACCCAGAAAACTAAGCAGATTTGGACAAGCCAAGGAAGGATAATAGGGAGAGGAAGAGATGGAAAATCATTTAGGTATACAAAGAAACACTCACAGAAAGAGCACGCGGTTAGCAGAACAGTCTGCTTTTCCAGGCAGAGATAGGATGAGCTGGGCTAAGCAGAAGTTACGGATACTCAAGACATTATATAGGCTCCACTATTATTTTAATACCTTTGTGTAAAGGAATAAATTGGGCTTTTCTGTGAAGAAATTGCAGAGGAAAGAATTTGTAGGTGTCATACTCAGACAAGTCGGTCGACTTACTATGGCTGGAAATAGTACATTCACCGGACTGAATGCTTTACCTAAGGGAATGTACTGGAAGCCAACATTAACCTCTGTGGGTGCTCTGCCAAAAACAGGTCTCTGGTATGGCTTGCCCAGTAACCATAGCAACATCAGTGTTCATTTTCTATCCATCTTTCTGAGATTCCTAGAACTAGATGCAACATAAAGGAGTAGTTTCACTAGTGTCTTACGCATACAGATTCCTGTGTCTCTAATCCAGATGATGATACTCTGCAAACCCTTTAAAATTGTGTTAGCTTTTTGCTGTCATTTTATCATCTGTCATCCACCCACCTCTCTACCTATTCTGTTCTAGAAAAATATGGCCTGTTTTTTAATTTAACCTCATATTTCTACTTGGCTTGTCCCTACTTATTCAATATACTTACAACTACTTTAAAAAGCATTTCCATAAATCCAAGAGAGAAGACACCATCTGCTTATGGGTTTTTGAAAAGCAAAATCTCTTTATTACCCATGCTTAATGACAAAAATTGTGTAAGCAAAAGAAAATGTCTGTCATTCTACTGTGTAAGCATGATTTCTTTTTGCATAAATACATACTAAGGAGAAAAGATACAGTAAAGGAAACTATTTCTTTAATATATTTGTCTTTCATGAACAGACTAATTTATGAAGAGCATAAACCATCTTCAGGATGGATGCATTATAAATGCAAGATATTGCAACATGACCTTGGTCTTTTCGGATTTTTTTGAACTTTGTTAAAAACACACTAGCTAATTAAGTTTGTGCTATCATACTTTTTTTTTTTTTTTTTTTTTTAATCAGGACTTCAAGAGTTCATGCCTAAGGAGACTTAGGGGCTTTAGGAACTATCCTTGCTGGTAACTTCCTACTATCCTTGACTACGCTTACTATACTTTTTCTCCCTTAACTACCTCTGCAAATGCATTTCTGTATCAAAAATTCAAAATTCAGCTATGCTGAGAACCTATAGGTTGCATAATGTGAATTTATACTAAAAGCAAATAGGACCAGGAAGAACACATCAAGGTATTATTTATTCAAATTTAGTGGGATTCACCTTAAGTCATTTCCAGGCTAAACCTAGCCACGTCACTCAGCTTCATTTCATAGGAGGACAAGTGCTCCAGCTCTGACTACGCTAGTGGCCCTCCACTGAGCCACTCATTTATCAGCCTCTTTCTCATACTGGGAGTGTAGTTCCACATATTCTCCTCTGGACAGCTACTAAAAATCTTTCTTTACACAATCCACGAAGTTCATCTATGTCCCTACTTGCTGTTGTTCTTGGGAGTCTCAGTCCTCTCTCCTATGCACAACTGCTTCTTTTTTCTAGGTACTTTGCCTCAATCTGCACTTCAGCAACTTTGTCATTCCTACTATCACTCCTTATTCAAGCTCAGGCTCTCTGGGACAGCAAAATCTCCCTTTTCTTCCATAAGTTCCTTGCCCTTGTGAAACAACAAGGATGGAACAAGCAAGCAGCCTTCCCACCTGCTGTGCTGCAATATCCTTTCAAAACTGTATAATGCACCATAACAGTTGGCAACTAAGCAAAAAAAAAAGTCAGCTACACCACAAAACTCATATAGGTTATATAAACAATTATTTTGAAAATCCCATTAGACTTTATTCATACCAAAATAAGCTTAAATATCTGTTCTCAAGTGATTTACTAGCTTGTCCAGTAGACCTTTAAGTATTTCCAAGGATAGATCAACATCTCTGGCCAACTTGTTCCAGTATTTTAACCACCTTCAGATGAAAAACAAACAAAAAACAAACAAACAAAAAATAACCCTACTCAGAATTTTCCTGTATAACAATTTCTGTCCATTACTTGTTATCCTCTGCACCTTTGAGAAGTGTCTGGCTCCAGCTTTTCTATGCCCTCCCACTAGGTAGTTACAGACAGCAGTAAGATTTCTCTTCAGCCTTTTCTTCTTAAGACTGTACAAACACAGCTCCCTCAACCTCTCCTTCTACATCACGTACTCCCCTACTCTCTTGACTTTTCTGGTGGCTCTCCACTGAATTCATCCCAGAATATCAATGTCTTTCTAGTTAGTACTGGGGAGCCCAAAATGACATTTTCAGTTATCTAATTTGCTTAAAAACTAGATCATAGTATATTAATAAAAAAAGTCTATGTTTGGATTAAAATAAAACTTTTGAGAAGAAATCTCTGTTTTGTTAAATTTATACAAATAACTTCTACACATGGCTCTTTCTCTGTTTGGCATTTTTAGCTTTTATTGTTGAAAACTAATGATTTTCTTGTGCAAAAAATTAAAAGATTCTTTTTCAATTTCTTGATGAGCATTGCAAGAAAATTTTCCACTTCTTGTCCTAAAGTTTACGACACAGCAGAAAAAATTCTTCTGAATGTATACAGCAGCAGTCACAAAGCATATACAGTTTTAGCTGTGGGGTCTCCTTTTAATAATAAAGTACCTGCAGACAGCCACTAAAAATAAAGCGAGCGCGCAAATGACAGAACTTCAGTATCTAATGAACTGAATGTAGCTGCAAACTGGATATGGCAACATTTTGACAACTCAATAATTCCAGACAAAATGTAGAGGCTTCATTCCAGCCCTTTTAAACAAGTGGCTCTGAGTTTATTTCTAAACTGACTGATTGCCCATTGAAGACAGCTGCTTTTCTGCTGACATCAGTGGGCATTGTTTACTTCCTTAAAAATAAATAAATGCTGTCGGAAACCAGATCATGACACACACATGTATGAAACAAATAAACATGATGAAAACTATTCTTCTGTTAAAAAAAAAAAAATCTTCCTAGTTGAATTCCTTTAATATTTTATTAAACACTGTGTATAGGCAGAAAAGCAATAAACTGATAGAGCATGAACCATAGATAAAACATAATGAAATACAGTTTCAGCAAACACGGCTGTCTCTTGTCAGTCACCAGCAAGAAAGATGGAAAGGACTGATAATCATGTATTCACTCATTCACTCCTGTAACACTCACTAGGTCAATTCTCTCCACAGCATTGCACAAAACAAACAAAAATCTAATCTGTTGTATAGCAGGACACATTTTTTATTCTCCAAGTGACCATTTTTTCCGTATGTACATATAAAACTGCATTTCAAATACACAATTACAAAAATGCCAGTGCTTTTCCTCAGGCTGCAGCAGAACCAGTTAGCCCACCTTCCTGTGGTCCCCTACACTGCATGTGCCTGCCCTGGCCCTCATGCTCCCACAGCTCTCCTGTGACATGGCAAGCTGATCATAGCTATTAAATGTGCAGTGTTAAACATACAAATGCTAATCACTTTTGCTTCAGGAGGAATTTTCAGCTATCTAGGCTCCCTCAATCAGCTCACTGTAATCTCACCAGTGAGGAGGGGGCTGGAACATGCAGCCTGGGAACACCACCTTCATACTACAAGGAAGCAGACTCACTTCTTTGCATTCAAAAAATAAGGCTTGGTCCAAAATTTGTTGATTAAACAAATTGCAGAGCAGACTGAAGTTTATCAGCAGAACTAAATCTTTTAAGACTCCTACAGCTTGATAGAAACAATATTATCTGACAGTAGGCTAATAAGTGTTTATAATATACTTTGCTCAAACACTGCTACAAGGGTTCAAAAGGAGAAAGTAGAACAGAATGAACTGTTACACTTGTAGAATACAAATGTCCCCAAATATTTATTAAATATTTTATTTAGCATTAAATATGTAATTACTAGTTTGTGTTTAACATTTTATTGTGTTTTATGCACATGAACCTAGGAGAGTGATGCCAATAGAAAAATCTGCAAAACCTCTTTGGGCTTGAACCTGAAATTACTGGTGCTGTATTCATACAAGACCAATTGGAGTTGACAATTTCAAAATTTTAAAGGCTAATATCACAAAAGGCTTTTTTCCTTCTGAATTTACTTTCGCAGGGTCCACGTTAAACGTAGAGAGTTTGTCAGTTAAGAGGTCACCATCTCCTACACGGCTCCTATCGTACGAAAATAAATCAAAACATTCATTTGTAAAACAGGAAATGAAATCTCTTACTCTGCCTATTGAAAAGGTAAAAAATGCTTCATTTAGTAAAGAGACAGCTTCTTAGAAAACAGGACTATCCCTGTACAATGCACATAGACAAGACCTGCTGTTTACTGAATATACTTCTCTATGAACTTAAGTGGTCTGATAGCTGTGTGTTTGGGCCCTGAAAAGAGCCCAATGTGACTTTATGACACTACAGATAACAAATTTGATGCCTAATTTGAAACAGATTTTCTAAAATAATTTCTTGATACAGATGCATTAAAATTGTTTTGATAAACTGTGATAAGCTTGTTTTAATGCAGTTAGATACAATCAGTTTTCATTGGCTTTTGTTTCTGCCAGCTGTCATTGATTTCTAAATACTAATTATGATATCTTAAAATTAAGGATTTAAACAAATACGACTGGTACATTGGAGAATATGATCGCCGTGAAGCAGAAGAGGCATTGTTAAGGGAAAACACTGTAAGTACAATTTATCTTGAAACCAGGCGTGTAGACTTGTGGAGAAAACAATTGTAAACTGTGATAGTTTACAAGTGCTAACCTAGACATACAATCCGTAACAATTTACATTTGACACAAAAATATATAGAGTTTAAAAGGTTGCTAACTTTTCGTGTTTTTCTGCATTTTGCTAAACATTTAGACATTAAAATGTTTAATTTTGACACTATCAAACACATATATTATCACCAAGTATTTTACTGATCAACTGTTCAGAGATCATTGATGGGATTAGGAGCAGCAGCATGTTTCAGTATTTTGAACTTTTATTTTAAATAAACTGATAGGCATAGGAACGTCCAGATATCTTGCAGTTTTGCAGTCACTATTAAATTCTTTGTGAGATCTAAAAGAAGTGGGCTGAACAGAAGGAGCAGCATGATCCATGGGAGCTGAAAGAACAGAGCAGAGTGACCTGGACAACACTGAACAGTAGAGGTTGAGAATATTGGTTTACGATCTACAGAAAGGATACTTTCATTGGCCCACTCTAGGCGAAGTGGGTGGGATAAGAAGTACTGCTTGAGTTGTGTTTTTTCTTTCTTTTTTTTTTAAGATATATAGTGTGGTCAACAAAAGGTGTAAAATCTTCCTAACCTGTAACTTAATCAGAATTGAGATCATGTCTGCAGGGCTGAAATATGGGAGTCCCATTCAGACCTGTCAACCTCCAGTACCCAAAATTCTGAAGGCTGGATTTTTTATTATTGTTTTTGATTTTCTTTTTTCCCCCTCCTCTCACTGAGTCTTTTAAGGGCACTTGTCCAGCTTTCATCTTGAGTAAGGAAAGCTAGACATTTCCTTAAGAAAACAACAAATCTTGAGAAACTCACAATAGCATTACGAGTTTTCCACTCTGCGCACACTGTGGATTAGAATAAATACAGTGACTGTTTTTTTCTTCCAGAGTAATTTTTATCACAGAACCTCTCAGCTGCGGTCTCAGAAGAGAAAGTGTGTTCATCGAAAGAGCTCAGAGAATATAATGACCAATGTGCTATAAAGGGTTAATCCCCAGCAAAGAGCTTCAAAGAGCTGCTGCCCTGCAGGACCTTGTGCAATGCTGCATTTCCTGTTGACTGTCAGAGGTTCTCTGGCAGACTCACACAATCAGCTGTAGAGAGATTCTGAGGACAGTTAGACCAACTTACAATAGCATCAAGTTATTCTGATACTGTTAACCTTCCTAAAATCTGTGGTCATTTAACTTTCCAGCTGTGTTTCCAGTCACATATGCTCAGAAAGGATTTTAAAATGTTTCTTTACGTTACTTCTATGCATAGTAATTTTAAATAAAGTACCGGATCCCACCGTATATTGGAGAGAAGCCAGTTTCTCAGTGGGCTCAACTACTCCTTAAGGAAAGAAATTCCATTTAGAGCAATGGCTGGAGGCTACCCATCGGCCATATGTTTTATTGCACCACCCTGAACTGGCCACTCTGAGAAGACTTTATTAAACAAAGAATACAGCTACTCTGTGCTTGTACAGGAAAGTAGCGTCAAAGAAAAGCAACTAATGAAAATGTGCTAGTTGTCATAGCCAAGTGTGAGAATTACCTCATTAAAACAAGGTTCTCTGATAGTGTAGCCTGGTTCACAGCCCTTTGTACCCAGAAGGGCTATCAGCAAGAACAGTGACAGAGGGGATATGTTTTGGACTTCATTTTATTCATCGCATCTTTAGGGAATAGCATAGTGATTTTAATCGATCCAAAATTCAAACTCATTTCTTGATGAAGAAATCAAAAGAAACTAACTATCTGCATATCTTAAAAAAAGTAACATAATTCAGGACCCTTGGTGTACTTAAGTATGCAATTCTTACAGTCCCTATTACAGTGACAGTAATTTATTATTCAGAAAAAAAATCTAAAAAAACTTAGAGGTTCTTAGCTTCATTGATCTGTATTTTGTCTTTCATTCTTTCAAAGAATTGTTCTATCCAAAAGAAATTACACACACAAAATAGTGTTTTTGAAAGAAAACATGGATTATAATGTTCATACCTTTAATGGAATTATTATCAGTCTCTTCTTATCTACTGCCCATCCACTAACTTTCCTCTTTTCATTGATTTGACTTGCAACACCCGTGTTAATTCTAAGAACATCTTCTAGCATGGAATTTCAATACAGATTTCAGACTAATATTGTATAATACAGTAGTAGTGATCTAGCTATGATTTTTCACTAGTGTCAAAGTCTGTTGATTATGACTCATTATAGAAATTAGCTATTTTAATAAAAGCAGTTTCCCTATGCTTTAAAAAAATACTTCGCTAAACAGCCTACAAATTCCATTTAAGAAGTAGATATTATTGCAGCTGTGAAATATATCACAATTTTAATAACTTATAACCACAAGATTTACCCCCAAACTGTAGCTATGGGCAATGTTTTAAAATGCTTTTCACTAGGATTTACTGTAATAACAACTATTATAATCTGTGTCATACAGGATGAGACATTCCTAGTCCGAGATTGTTCAAAGAAATCAAATGCTGAACCGTATGTTTTGGTCGTCTATTATGGAAAAAAGGTATACAACATTAAAGTACGTTTTCTGGAAGACAGCCAACAGTATGCACTGGGAACAGGGCTCAGAGGGGATGACGTAAGTAAAATACCATCTGATGTTACAGTCTATTGGTTGTGAGTTGCACTTAACAGCTCTTCATGCTAAAGGCGATTAGTTATAAACTCCCCCACATAGGAAAGTTGCTTTATGCTTCATTAAAGTTTCTTTTACAGTCCTCTAATTTCAAGTATGTTTCAATGTTTTAAGCAATTCCAAGATAAATCAAATTCTGATGTAAATCAATGAAAATTTCCTAAGAATGGATAATTCTGTCTAAATACTTCTACCTGCTCTGACTCTAAGTAACACCTGCAAAGCAAAGGGGAGGTCCTTCCTTTCAAGGTATAAATCTTTAGACATACAACAACACATTTTGTACCTTATAACAATATAAGCAGATGTTTTAAAACATATGCAGCTCTATACATCTGACAGCATGCCCTATTGCTATTATTGCTGTATAATCAGCCAGTTTCTCTTACTGTCTGTCTCTCAAATAGCAAAAGGAAGTCGGCATCTTTAAAAAAAATGAGGAAATATGACAAAAATTATCATGGATATTTAGAAGCAATAAAAGAATGATTTCTTTCCCTTCAATCATCTCTGAAATATGATAAATTTAAATTAGAAAATCCCCTTAGCTTAGCAATATGCTCCTTTACCTAATTAAGTTTGATTATATTCATCATAAAAGTCTAATTGCTACTCTAGCTATATAGTTAAATAACAATATCTGCATGTCTTCCCC